>NC_139583.1:22152892-22157892 GCF_946808225.1 Silurus aristotelis
ACAGAGGATCAACAGAATCAGAATAAGGTTTATTGGCCAAGAAGTTTGGTTCCAGCTGTTAGTGACTCTTAAAGTACATACATAAATAACACTACACATTTAGCCTAGACTATACAAGACAAAAACACACTATAAAAGACAATACAGACAATGTGAGACAATATAGAAAGTATGAGCCCAGTACGAGATCATCCATCTCCAAATCACTTTGTCCTCTACATCTTCCTCTTTTAAACCAATCACCTGCATTTTATTCTTCAACACATTCATTTATAACTTCTCCTTGGCCTTCTTCTTTTCCTTCTGCACGGCAACCCCATCAATTACAATAGACAAGGTCCAGTGATATGCAGTGGCTGATGGTCAATGTATTCCAATGTCTCTTACGTCTGATGAAATGTGAGTGTTTTTTAATGTTATATTATAGTATTTTACAACTTTTAACTAGATTTGCACATTTCTCTTCATTCAGTATATTTTCTATTAATTTGTAGATTCTATGTGTATGATAACAATAATTGTAAATGCAATATGTGTGCAAACATTATTCTTAAATGATTTAAATAAATACAACAGGGATAAACGCTCCCTATTACTGTAAATCGTTTCTCATCCAACCGGATAACTGTCAAGAACAATAATTTCCTTAGCAGAGGAAAAGTAAGTACAGACTCTACAGTAAAATTGTCTCTGGAGGGCCTGTCCCTGTTGTGTTGACAGCAGGCTAACTTTTTTCAGTCTATCTATACAGCTGTCTAAATGGCATAATGACAGGCAAATAAAATCCAATCACAAAATGTAGATAATGAGGAAGAATATAAATACCAGATATAAATGTCCTGGTATTCAGAATACCAGGAAGGCAGCAGGACCGATGGCATCACAGCTCGGGTTCTGAAAGCCTGTGCTGACCAGCTAGCACCGGTGTTCACTGAGATATTCAACCTCTCACTGGAACAGTCTGTTTTGTTCCCTCATGCTTCAAACAGTCTACCATTGTTCCTGTCACGAAGTAGCACCAGCCCGCATGCCTCAACGACTACCGTCCTGTAGTCCTGACCTGACTCAGTAGTGATGAAGTGCTTTGAAAGACTGGTCAGAGACTTCATCACTGTGACACTACCAGACAGAACTACTAGAACTAGAACTAGATAGAACTGCTCTACTGAGGACGCCATCGCAAATCTTTTACGCACAATGATGAGCCACCTGGACTACAGAAAAGAGAATTATGCAAATATGCTGTTTTTGGACTACAGTTCAGTGTTCAACACCATAATTCTCTCCACGCTCACCTATAAGTTGGAGGTATTAGGACTCAGCCTGCCACTATGTCAATGGATTTCCAACTTCCTGACAGACAGACCACAAGCCATATGGGTGGGCAAACACCTGATACACCCTCACCCTCCCTGATCTGCAGGACATCTACAGCACGTGGTGCCGGACCAGGGCCAGGAAGATTGTGAAGGACCTCAGCCATCCCAACAAGCACAGAGAGAATGAGGAGAAGCTTCTTTCCGCAGGCCATTCGGAGTTTAAACCAGGAAACTCCCAGGATCTAGTACTGGACCTCTTTCTGCACAACTTTAATGCACTATGACACTTTAATCTCTGGACTGTCACTTCAACTCTGGACTTGCACAGCACATTGCCACTTTATACCACACCATACTGCACATGGACACTTTAAGTACAATCATGTTAATCACTTTATATTTGACTGTTTTTCTGTCATACGGATCCATGTATATACACATATTTGTACATATATCTTCATATATTTAATCTTTTATATAGTTTATACTTTTTATTTATCTACCTTCTTTTTTCTTTTGGTTTATTTTTCCTCATTCTATTTCCTTTATATTCTATTCCCTTTTATGCTTGAATGTCGGACCGTCATAAAAAAGCATTTCACTGCATGTCGTACTCTCTATGTATGTGTATTTGAAAAATAAAATGTAATTTGATTTGATTTGAAATGTCTGGGGCATGTGTGGTGTAAATTGGGGCTAAGCTGTGAATCCAACAGATTATGGCTCTGTCTAGAAACATTTACATGATAATGTCGGGTTCCCTGGTGGTCTAGTGTTTGGGATTCGGCACTCTCACCTCCATGGCCTTAGGTTTGCACAATCCAGTGTACTCTTAGTGCCGGTCCCAAGCCCAGATAAATGAGGAGGGTTGCATTAGAAAGAGCATCCAAATCGAACATGCGGATCATGAATACGGATGATCCGCTATGGTGACCCCTAATGGGAGAAGCCGAAAGAAAGTTTACATGATAATAGCATTTTTGAAGAATTCACTGTTATGTTTAGTGAAAAAAATACTTTTTTCATTACGTCTTACCCATCATCTCTCAAATTACACAATGTTAGTACTAGTTTATCTCTGTGTTCTGGTTCATTTGTACATTTTAATTATTCAATTGTAAGCTGGAAAAATATAATTTTCTTATTTAATGAGTAGTAACCAAACAATAAAGTCAAATGATTTCAAGTTATATATCGATTATATAGATAGATATAAAGCTGTACAATGAACTAATTATGCTTAGAATTATCTGATAATTCTATGAAAAGTATTAAAGCAATATGCACAATCGTAAACATTATCTTTTTTTATGAGATAGCAAAGTATGTCACAGTAAACAGTATTCCTTTTGAAGTCTTTATCTTCAAACTCCTATTTCTAAGGATTAAATACATAATTGTGATTATCATGCAGCCCTTCTGTACAGTCGGCCTGTTCTTTCCTTACATAGCAACACCAGAGACCATAGAGAACTCAAAAAGAAAACTATAAAATATCATGTTATTAAAAGGTCAAGTTCTTTACAGTTCGGCAAGAAGAGCGTCATTGACTCATCGCTTCAACATGAATGCATATTCTCTATCATTTTGACAAGACATTGCCAATCCCGGTAATTTCATTCACTGTTGCATATGTGAACTCAAATACCTCATTAGTCATGTCTCCCATTATTGTTTTGTTAAAATGTCCCAAAAAAAAGGGTTATGAAGGCGGGGGGTAGTGGGTTTTGATGCACTGATTTGCGTATTCTCTCCCTCAGACTCTCACAGCAGTGAATCATTTGATGAACAGATGGTGTGTTTGACTTGTTAAGGATAAACACTCAGAAGAGAGTTAAGTTTTGTTTTTTTTGTCACATCTGGAACGGCAGGGGTGTTGCAGTGCACATCGTTCCCTCCTTTTATCTCTTCTATGAGATGATTCCTACAGATTTCCAAACACAGCGGTGGTTCTGGTGGGGAATATGACAACATGTTTAAATGATAATCAGGGCCTGCAGTGGCTCTTAAACTCAATCATGTTCTTACCAGCAGATTTCAAATCAAATCTCAAGTGAAGTCAAGTCATACTATCATCCAAATTACTGCTAACAAACAATTGTGCCTTCCAATTTCGTTCCACCTCTCCTTACCTGATGAAGAGGATGCTTGCATAGATCAAACTATGCGCTGTGATGAGAAATGAAGTGATTCTGGTTTCAAGATGGGTGCAATTACCGCTTCAGTATAGGATTTTTTTTTATAGTTCTGGTTAAAATGCAGTAAAGTAACAGAGTGGGTAATATTCCAGGTTTCATAGTTCAGTCATAATCATGGTTTTATATCTGGGTAGAGTTTCAGGATTCTTGTTAGCACACTTGTTAGGACCCCCATCCCCCCAAAAATGGAATGCATACATTATTTATTCTTGCAAACAGTGCAGCATGGTAAGGTTATCCATGCATGGTAGTCACTTTTTATTCATATAATGGAAAATTTAGACTTTACACACCTTTTTTTGCAAAGTCATTAACAGTGTTGGGCAGTAACGCGTTACTAGTATAGCGTTACTGTAACGCAGTTACTTTTGACAGTAACTAATACTGTAACGCATTACTTTTTAAATAAAGTCACTCCGTTACCGTATGGTGCGTTACCTGTTACTTTTTTAAATGAATTAATTTTGGCTGAAGTGTAGCCTACAGTCTGACCTGTTTACAGCAGCGACGCATTGTAGGATTGGTGGATGAACCACTGTAAACACGAAGAAGACGCACTGTGGGCGTGTCTCTGTTTATTCAGGTCTGTGCAGCAGTAATGGCGAGTCGAGGCGAGAGCAAGACGAGTTTCTCAAAGTGGAAATATGCTCATTATTTCACTTTAGTTGAGCATAAAGACCTTTTAGTCAAATGTAAGCTGTGTCTTTCTGGTTCGAAGGTCGTATCTACTGTGATTAACAGCAACTCCAATCTGCCGAAACTCCTCCAGAAACTCCATGCCTCGATGAAGCTAGAAGCTAATCCGGTGTTCTGTTCTACATTGTTCATAGTTTTCATACTTAAGCTTATATTACTTAACATTTTTAAGAGCTCAACACAACAGCTTTTATGATGCAGAAGCCACTTTAGTTTTTGATTCTGAATATATAATTCAGCTTGTTTTGTTGTTTATTTCAGAAATCCTTGTGATGTATTCAGTTTGTGCTGCTCTGACTTCAATAAAATAGTGTTTAAAAATTACTTTGTGTTTAAGTCAGTTTTGTGTTTGTATAGATCATAACGCATAAAAGGGCATTAAAGAAGGTTCTTTAAAAAAGTAACTAAAAAGTTACTTTTAATAGTAACGCATTACTTTTTGGTGTAAGTAATCAATAAAGTAATTGAGTTTATTTTTGAATGAAGTAACTAGTAACTGTAACTATTTTTTAGTAACAATTTTTTAGTAACTAACACAACACTGGTCATTAATGCATCAAAGAACAAATTTTGCGATTTAATCTGATCATTGCAAATCCAGTGAGATAATCTGAGGCCATAGTAGACCTCAAAAGCTTTTAGATTCCTTGGAGTTGCTTTTAAAAAAAAAAAAAAAAAGCTCAAGAATCTCCATAGTATGCATTGTAGTCAATGGTAAGTCTGGGAAGATTCACATTTTTACATCAGTTTTTTATTTGTCTTTTTGAAGGTTTAAACCTCTCATTCG
>NC_139583.1:22162892-22262892 GCF_946808225.1 Silurus aristotelis
TATATTGGAAATATGCACGAATCCTATTAGATTTTTAGTTGAATGCTTACAATCTTCTCAATCATATATCATTGTATTAGTCTTGCTTGCTTGCTCACACTCTCCTAATGTATGTTCTGATCCAAAATGCAGCCACATAACTTGTTTTAAATTTTTCTGGGTTTGCAATGTTTCCTCTTTTGGATTTTTGTAGCTGCTTACATCAGATGTAAAACACTGATGCTCAACTAAAAAGCTAAAAATGGACCAGCACCTCTCTAACGTATCTCACTGAACACTACACCATGCTCCCTGCGGTCCTTAACCACGGCTTGGCTGGTCCTACCATCTCTCAGAATGCTCTGTTCTGGCACCGAGGTGGTGGAAAAAACTGAGTTTTTAATCAGTCCTCAAATGACGTACCTCTTCAAAAGTTTCTTTAAATAAAAAAAATTATTAAATTAAAAAAAGACATTTTCTCTCCCAACAAATTTTTAGACTGATGGTATTCTGAGTCTGTGTCCTAATGAACCAGCATTAGAATGTATTTATGGATGGAGACTTCAAAGAACTCTGGATAAGAGTGTCTGCCAAATGCCATAAAAATATATGTAAATGCTAAATGTAAAAGTATGTATCTTTTGAACTCAAGTATTCCAAATAGAAAGGACAAAGACAAAAAATCAAATAAAGATAGTGAGAGACAATGAGAGAAATTTAGAGAGAAAATAAGAATAGGAGGGTCTTATCAGATTAAAAATGTATAATATTCAACTGGAAGTTTGAACACAGAAAACAAGCTGACAAAAATAAGAAACCTCCCAGGGTCCATGCAAATCACAATTAAACAATCCACAATCAAGTCTTAATTACAACCAGTCCCAAAATATATAAAAATCTGTTATAGAACTATATGTTTTTCTTTTGTAATAATTTAGTCATTAGAGTATGATAAAAGTACACAATATTCTTACTGAAGTAAAACTCAACAAATGGAAAAAGAAAGGCTATATGTTAAATAGTTCTCACTCTCCAGTGTTCTGTATTGTTTAAAGACTACAATCACACTCTTGATGTCACCCAAATGAGGATGGGTTCCCCTTTTGAGTCTGGTTCCTCTCAAGGTTTCTTCCTCATGACATCTAAGGGAGTTTTTCCTTGCCACAGTCAGAACAGGCTGTTCATCAGGGATAAAAACACACTATTCACCTTAACTCTTAAATTCTGTAAAGCTGCTTTGAGACAATGTCTGTTGTGAGAAGCGCTATAGAAATAAACTTGACTTGACTTGACTTAAATCCTATATTCTAATGGTTTTTGATGGTAAATTAGTCGACCTTTGCATGGAAACTAAAGAATGAGATCAAACATTAACAATTGCTAACTAATGATAATAAAAAATAATAACAATTTATAACAATGAAAACTAGATTGCATGCTGGGAACAAACTCAGAAAATTGTCTACATAAATATTACACATTAATACTTATATAATATTTTTTTGTAATGAATATATAATATATATAATGTATAGGGAGTCAATAATTTATCTGTTTTCTGAATCTTTTGGTGGTAAGATATGTTAGTTTAATTCGTTCGGAAATTATAAATGAATGTACATGATAAGTCAAAATTTTATTAAATTTAAAGAGAAAATATATACACAAAATTTAAATGAATGTGTGAAGTTCTATGTTCATTGGTTGTAGAGCAGAATTGGAAATGGAATCTCTTGCCAAATCTGGCTTTAATGACACTCACTGCTCACTTCAGCATATTAAATTTTTTTAAATAGGTTTGCTTTATTCTTCTCTGTGCAGAATTTTTGAAAGAGGAGCAACAACTAAAAATAATGCATCTCTTAGTTCAGTTCATCATCAGTTGTGCTTGCTTCATTCATAATTGATCATTCACACATGAGGGACACACGTATATATGTAGAATACGCAGAGTAAGGATTTATTCTTTATTTAACCCCCCCTTCTGCATATGTGTAGTGGAGGATTGAGTGTTTAGAGAGTGTGAGAGTAGTTGGTGTTTTATTATTTTAACCTGTATGCAATGAAACCATTTTTTTCTATATAATATCTCAGATTAATTATGTTTTTTGTGTGCGTTGGAAAGAGAGTCGCTGTGTGTTTGCCTGAGCGTGTGTGCGTAGCATGCTAGGGGGCGATTCTGAATCCCGGTGTTTCTGTGCAGAATGGGTAGAATGCATGTGAGCTCCTGAAGTCATTTCCCTTATGGCTGCTGAAAGCTCTGGAGCTGCTGCACAAAGCCCAAGGAGAGTGAGCCCCAAGTTCAGCTTGCAGCCCACAAACGCCACTAGAGCAGCATCAACTTTTGATAGGTCCTGCTTATCTTAACCAACCATGGAAAAACCCTTCTTTGTTGAACCAGCCCTAGTAAGGTACTGCTGGTCATCCCAGGTGATTTATCTCCAGGCCAAGCTCTCCGAATAACTCTTCATAACTCTCTGCTCTCCCCTTCAGCCACTTCTCGCAACCTTAGGGTAACAGTGGACAATCAACTGTCATTCTCCTCACATGTTGCTAATGTGTCTAATTCTTGTCGATTTCTTCTTTACAACATCCGAAGGATTTAACCATTTCTGTCCACACAGGCTGCCCAGGTGCTTGTTCAGTCTCTTGTCATTTCGAGACTGGACTACTGCAACTCTCTGCTAGAAGGCCTTCCTCTGAACGCTTTTTATCCACTGAAAATGATCCAAAATGCAGCTGCTCGAATTGGGCGTATAATCTGCCCAAGTTCTTCCACACCACCCCACTGCTGCTTTGTCACCACTGGCTTCCAGTGGCTGCACGTGTCAGATTCAAAACACTGAAGCTTGCCTACCAGGCCAAAAATGGACCAGCAGCATCTTACCTCAGAGACCTCATCACACCTTGCACTGCACCACACTATCTGAGATCCTCCAGCACTGCTCCACTGGTACCACCTTCTCTCAGGATGAGAAGTAGGTATACTCCAAGGCTTTTCTCTGTTCTGGCACTGAGGTGGTGAATGAACTTCCCCTAGAACAACGGAGTCCCTGGCTAAGAGATGGGTGAAAACCTTCCTCTTCCTAAAAGGCTTGAACCTACACTTTCCAAGTTTGCTTTGTTAAAATAATACAATTTAATAAAATAAAATAAATAAATAAATAAATAAATAAATAAATAAATAAATAAATAAATAAATAAATAAATAAAAAACAAACGCTTAACAGAGTTGTAGGCTGATTTATCTTAAATTATAATCTAGCATACCAGTGTAGATTTATTTTTTGCTAGAGACTTAAAGCACTTTTGTAAAATGTAAATGTAAATGCTTAGTGTCCCTGTAAAGCCTCTGATATGGGGAAGTGGTAGCTCAGTGGTAAAAATGTTACAATTCCAAACAGAAGGTTGTGACCTCAAATTCTAGCACCACCAAGCTGTCACTGCTGGACCCCTGAGCAAAACCCTCAATCCTCAATAGCTCAGTTGTAGAAGGGTTGCAAAATGTATGTCGCTCTAGAAATAAGGGCATCTTCCAAATGCTTTAAAGGTAAATGAAATTGAAAGGGCTGGACTAACCCCAGAAAGGCTTTGCTCTTAACAGGCCTTGCTTGGCTAAATAGTCCCCTGAGAGACCCTAATCAGATGAACAGGCCACACAAGGGTGCTATTCAGCTGATCTGGACTGAGAAAAACATGGAGGATGAGCTTATATGTGCCAAGTAAGGAAGAAAATAAAGCAAAAAAATCAAACAGCATAATGCATGACTATATGTTAGATAATGTGTTCCTTTTTGGTTCTGAAGGAAAACAGTTGAAAACATCAAAGAATAACAGATTGGCAAAAAAAGAATCATAAGCATTTTGTTCATGATGTCAAACACTTTACAAGAAAATGAGTTTGCTGAAAAACCTGGTTATGAAAGTAAAAGAAATGCCTCTGATGATGATGTTTTTCAGAGTGGTTCATGTTGGATGGGTTTTTATCAACCCTTCTCTGAAGCTCTCAAAGCAAGCAATCCAAGTAACAAACAAAAAACTGACACTTGGAGAGCTCCATGAGGCTATCCAGGGAATGGAGAATGGCCTTATGACAGGTAGAGATGGTCTCACTGTAGAGTTCTATAAAGCTGGGCAATAATACAGCAGGAAAAACTAAAGGTTCTACAGGACAGTGAGATGGCTGGTAAACTAGTGTTGATGTACAGGAGAGATGACTTGATCATACTTCAAAAAACGGGACAATTGACAAAGAAAAAAAAGCACTCAAACTCACTATTTTGCATTGACTGCAAGCTGCTCTCAATAGCATTAGCCTTAAGACTGACAAAGTTAATGGAGCAGATTATTCACCATAACCAGGCGAACTCTGTGCCTGGCTGGTCTACAGTATATCTGATACCATATATTTGATTTTCGACATTCTCAGGTCTGCAGGCTATTAAGCTAAAATACCAGCCTTGTTTTGCTGGATCAGAAAAAAAACTTTGGTATAAGTATCAATTTATGTTGAAGGTGCTAGAAATATTTGGAAACAACACATGTTTATTAGCAGGGTTCCCTGGTGGTCTAGTGGTTAGGATGCGGCGCTCTGCGGCCCGGGTTTGATCCCCGGTCAGGGAACCAACCCCAGCCATTAGGGTTGCACAAGCCTTAGTGCCGGTCCCAAGCCCGGATAAATGGGGAGGGTTGCATTAGGAAGGGCATCCAGCGTAAAAACATGCAGATGATCCGCTGTGGCGACCCCTAATGGGAGAAGCTGAAAGAAAGTTTTTAAATACATGTTTATTAGCATTGAACAAGAGTGTATACAGTGAGTGCATTTTATATATATATATATATATATATATATATATATATATATATATATATATATATATATATATATATATATATATATATATATATATATATATATAGCTTTTTTTTTTAGTTTGTACTGGTGCTGCTCCTGTACCACTAAATAAACTGTTCTAATTAATCTAATTCTAAGGGTGGATCTAGTGAGAGGAATATATCTTAGGAGTCCCAATACCATATGCTATTCATAAATTGATAAAGCTATTAGATAAATAAAAGAGTGGACAGTCTTGTTTTGCCCATATACTTATTAGTATGGAATTTGATTATCTATATTGATCATATTTGTTGTTATTGAGTAGCTGGACTCTGAGCTTTTGGCAAAACTCTTCATTTGTTTTGCATAATCTTTCACCATGTCAAAGTGCATACACACTTTAGATTTTCTTCTCCCAGACATTGTTAAATATCCAAATCCTTGCCGCAAATGCTCCTGTGTCAGTCACGGATCATGGAAAAATAAAATTAAATCTGTCACGGGGTGGTTGGATTTATTCACGAATGTAAAAAAAATATTTATTAGAATCTTCTTTCTTTTTACATTTTACACATTTACAGCATTATCATAATAGTTTGTATTTAAAGTTATAGGGTAAAAAAATGAGTTACAGAGGTTTTCCTAGACAGGTTCCATTTGGAACAGGCCTCACAAGGGTCGATCAAAGAAGTTGAGTCCTTGTGCTGTGCAACAGGTGCAGAAGCTCGCTTCAAAAAAACTGATGCATAAGTGCTGCCAACATTATCTTAAACGTTGCAGGAGCGGAAGGTCTGCCTGTCATTACTCAAATCATATGCCGTACACTGCAACAATTTGATTTGCATGGCTGACATCCCAGAAGAAAGAATCTTCTGAAGCTGGCGCACAAGAAAGAATACAAAACATTTTCTGAAGACAACTTGTCCAAGAGCATGAATTACCCTAACCATGTTTTATGGTCTGATAAGACTAAGATAGACATTGGGCTCAGATGGTTTTCTGCATGTGTGGCGACACCATGGTGAGGAGTAACACGTTTCTTGGGTCTTGCCTACAGTCAAGCATGGTGGTGGTAACATTATGGTCTTGGGCTGCATGAGTGCTGCGGGTACTAGGGAGTACTGGTTTATTAAGCATGGATTCCAACATGTACTGTAACATTCTGAGGCAGAACATGATTCCCTCCCTTTAGAACCCTCCGTTTCAACATTATAATGACCCCAAATACATTGCCATTCTGAGGAAGCTGAAGGTGAAGGTGATGGAGTGGGCAAGTACCTGTGGGGCATCCTTAAGCCATCAAGTAACTCAGTGATGTCATTATGGAGAAGTGGAAGAGGATCCCAGCAACAACCTGTTCAGCTCTGGTCAATTTCATGCCCAAGAGGATTTAGGCAGTGCTTGATAACAATGATGCTCACACTAAATATTGACACAGTTTTGACATGTTCACTTAGGTTGCACTCACAATTGTTGCCAGTTATTTAGACAATAATGGCTGTATGTTGAGTTATTTTTAGAGGACATTAAATCTGGACTGCTATTCAAGCTGCACATTGAATACTCTAAAGTATATACAATTTTATGTGATCCATATACACTCACTGGCCACTTTATTAGGTACACCTTACTAGTACAGAACTGCCTTAATCCTTCGTGGCATAGATTCAACAAGGTACTGGAAACATTCCTCAGAGATTTTGGTCCATATTGACATGATAGCATCACGCAGTTGCTGCAGATTTGTCGGGTGCACATGCATGATGCGAATCTCCCGTTCCACCACATCCCAAAGGTGCTCTATTGGATTGAGATCTGGTGACTGTGGAGGCTATTTGAGTACAGTGAACTCATTGTCATGTTCAAGAAACCAGTCTGAGATGATTCGCGCTTTATGAAATGGCGCGTTATCCTGCTGGAAGTAGCCATCAGAAGATGGGTACACTGTTGTCATAAAGGGATGGACATGGTCAGCAACAATACTCAGGTAGGCTGTGGCATTGACACGATGCTCAATTGGTACCAATGGGCCCAAAGTGTGCCACACCATTATCGCCACACCATTATCCCCCACACCATTACACCACCACCACCAGCCTAAACCGTTGATACAGTGCAGGATGGATCCATGCTTTCATGTTGTTGACGCCCAATTCTGACCCTACCTTCCGAATGTCACAGCAGAAATCGAGACTCATCAGACCAGGCAACATTTTTCCAATCTTTTATTGTCCAATTTTGGTGAGCCTGTGCGAATTGTAGCCTCAGTTTCCTGTTCTTAGCTGTCAGGAGTGGCACCCGGTGTGGTCTTCTGCTGCTGTAGCCCATCCGCCTCAAGGTTCGACGTCTTGTGCGTTCAGAGATGCTCTTCTGCATACCTTGGTTGTAACGAGTGGTTATTTGAGTTACTGTTGCCTTTCTATCAGCTCGAACCAGTCTGGCCATTCTCCTCTGACCTCTGGCAATAACAAGGCATTTGTGCCCACAGAACTGCCGCTCAATGGATATTTTCTCTTTTTCGGACCATTCTCTGTAAACCCTAGAGATGGTTGTGCGTGAAATAGATCAAATAGAATTCATATTAAACAGATATATAAAATAATTTAATGTTTTATAAAATATATAATTAGAACATTAGGAATACAGACATCAGTGGCAGATGTATGTAAGTATTAATGTATTTTGAGCAAAGTTCAGATGTGTGCATTTGTTAGTGGGATATATGAAAGATTTTGTTTAGATACAATAGTCAGGCTGAGGTAGTCGGTGTTGCAAACTAATCCAAGCTCTAGTCCTAGGTGTTGTCCTGTTGAAGACAAAAATAACCTGTGTAGTGTAGAAGTACTTAATATTTGTACTTCCTGTATATTTTGAATGACAGGTGTCTCGTCCAATCATCGGTAAGTTTCCATTCACAAACTATACCTACCTTTTCCGGTTTGTCTGACTTGTCATTGTGTTTTTTGGATTTGTTAATGTGTTTCGTGCAACGATTTAGACAAACCGGAAAAGGTAGGTATAGTTTGTGAACGTAAACTTACAGATCATTGGACAAGACACCTGTCAGTCAAGATATACAGGTGAATGACAGGTGTCTCGTCCAATGATCTGCAAGTTTCCATTCACAAACTATACCTACCTTTTCCGGTTTGTCTAAATCGTTGCACGAAACACATTAACAAATCCAAAAAACACAACGACAAGCCAGACAAACCGGAAAAGGTAGGTATAGTTTGTGAATGGAAACTTACAGATCATTGGACGAGACACCTGTCATTCACCTGTATATCTTGACTGACAAGTGTCAAACTATACCTACCTTTTCCGGTTTGTCTGACTTGTCGTTGTGTTTTTTGGATTTGTTAATGTGTTTTTGAATTTGTTAATTTGTTTTCGGATTTGTTATTTTGTTTTTGGATTTGTTAGTGTTTTCTAATTTGTTAATTTGTTTTCGGATTTGTTAATGTGTTTTTGAATTTGTTGTTTTGTTTTTGAATTTGTTAATTTGTTTTTGGATTTGTTAATTTGTTTTTGGATTTGTTAATTTGTTTTTGGATTTGGTGATTTGTTTTCGGATTAGTTGATTTGTTTTTGGATTTGTTCATTTGTTTTTGGATTTGTTCATTTGTTTTTGGATTTGTTCATTTGTTTTTGGATTTGGTAATGTGTTTTGCACTTCTCGGCCACCGTAGTTTTCCTGCTTTTATATATTGTTCTAGCTTAAATAGGTCATTAAAAATGTTAGTTAAGTTTCACCTTAACTACATTTGTATCCCTGGTTTTATATTACAATCCCAATTTCAGGTGTCAGATTATTTCTAGCCTATTAATACTATTCACACAGTTCAAAGTGAAAATATATCTGAGCAGGTAAAAATAAATAAATAAATAAATAAATAAATAAATAAATAAATAAATAAATAAATAAATAAATAATCTAATACTGTCTAATACTGACATCTAATACTTTCTAATACTGAATGAAAATTTTCCACAATAATATAAACAGTTATAGTTCATATTATTTTATTACAAGCATATTAGGGAACATATTTTATTCATATTATATACAATATTTTTGTATATAGTAGTTGTGAGAAGGCTTTGCATTCTTTAATGGAGGAAAAACTTGTAATTATATTTATTTTTAGACTATTTTGTGTACCATAATGAAGTTCAATGTTTTGTAAATATCTCTTTAGGTATTTATTGATTAACCCCAACTTGAATACATATAATGCAACCTGCATAAAATAACTCACTCACTCACATCTTCTTATTTCCCTTCTTCTTCTTTTTTGTCTTTTTTGCAGTAATGTCATTTTTCTTCTCTCATCCTCGTTCCATCTCCATGTTTTTCTAGATTGTTCTTTTGCATCGTTTTGCTGTATCCTTTCTTTCATCTTGCTCTGCCCTATTTTCTCTCTACCTTTCCTCTTTTGCCTCCTTTTTCTAGTCACTAATTAAGTCTCTTCAATCCTGTTTTCTCTCACCAGCTTTAAAATAAATAAATAAATAAATAAATAAATAAATAAATAAATAAATAAATAAACTAATGAAGAAAGAAAGAAAGAAAGAAAGAAAGAAAGAAAGAAAGAAAGAAAGAAAGAAAGAAAGAAAGAAAGAAAGAAAGAAAGAAAGACAAATTAATGGTTATATTTATCCTTTATTAATAAATACATAACTGTGTAAGCTGTTTAATGTGAGTTATGAGTGTGGCAGGTGCTTCATTATAGAAACAGTAGCCAAGGGGTAAAAAGAAAGAGAGAGAGAGAGAGAGAGAGAGAGAGAGAGAGAGAGAGAGAGAGAGAGAGCGAGAGAGAGAGAGAGAGAGAGAGAGAGAGAGAGAGAGAGAGAAAGAATTTCATTGTGAATGATATATGAGTGCTGATTAATCTACTTAACCGCAATTAAGGATACTGAGTAGCATATATCTGTATGTGTTAAAAAGATGAGAAGAGATATGTAAATATGTTGGAGCAACATTTATTTGAAGTCTAGCTACACAAACATAAGTTCGCCTCATCCAACATTAGAAATGAAAACATGTACAGTAATTCAGGGTTTGACTCCATGTTAGAGGTGCTCCCTCCAAGATACTATTACTGCATTAATGTATCATAATTAGCATATACAGACAGACAGAAATGAAGCTTAAAGTGACCATAAAATAAAGTCTACATCCCTTTGCTTCTGGTGTAAAAATTGGTTTTGTATCCATCACTTCAGTATAAGGTTTTATGTTATGTGCATTTAGACAGTATCTAGAGTCCAGTATCCAGAGCTTCATTGGTTCCAAAGTCAATAAGGCTGTCACAGAGTAAGGTAAATTGCTAGGAGACCCTCAGGGTAGATTGGTTCACCTCCGATCAACAATGTAGGAGGTACTTAATCGTCTCAAACAGTGCACTGTGGCCATTCAACCTGCTCTGGCAAGCAGTAACTCACCCTAATCCTTGCCCCACCTCTAACATTGACACCTGCCAGACCGTATTTGAAAATTACAACAGCACATTCTTTAGATCCTGTGTCTTTCTGCTATTGTGTTAATCTCAGCTGTGAAACCACCTACCTTAGTAATGCCAAGGGCATCCCTGTACTGGTTTTCAAATCACGAGGCCCATTAACTGTTTGTTTATTCAACAAAACCTTTGATTAGAAGCATTGCCTTTGGCTCTTATCTGCTGTCCTGAAATACCTGGAGCCCTGTGTCAATCACAATTAAGTCGTCGACAAGAAATTGACCAATCAGGAGACATTAACTGGACCCAAAGAAGCAAAGCACATTATATAATAAAGCACTCCAAAGCCCTTGCTTGCTCCACCATTTTGTCTACACTACCCGAACAGTTACATTTCACCACTTACAATAGGTGATGTTGATTGTTTAGACATCCTAGGCTAGAGATCAGGTGCCACCCATTTTATTTTTGGTGAGGTTAGCTAAGCTTAGTGTAATCAGTTATATCCTGTGTCTTTCCTGTCATTCTTGCTTCATAAAAATTGATAAGCACCAACGTCCTTCCTACATATATAAATCACCTTTTCTGTTCAAACAACACATTAATTTTTTTTCCCCACAAGCTGCCCCTAACCCCAATTGCCAAATCGAATTCTTAGTAAATATGTTTTAACACATAAGCTAAATGTTTGACTTTTTTTTGTGTCATGTGTCTATGACATACTGTATGTCATGTCAATATCAGAGTGACCAGCTAACTTACAGTAAAGACCAAAAGTTTGGACACACCTTCTCATTCAAAGAGTTTTCTTTATTTTCATGATTATAAAAATTGTAGATTCACACTGAAGGCATCAAGGGCTATTTGACCAAGAAGGAGAGTGATGGGGTGCTGCGCCAGATGACCTGGCCTCCACAGTCACCGGACCTGAACCCAATCGAGATGGTTTAGGGGTAAACTGGACCGCAGAGTGAAGGCAAAAGGGCCAACTTTGAATGAGAAGGTGTGTCCAAACTTTTGGTCTGTACTGTATGTGCAGTAATCTCCCATTATTGGGAGATTATTATTATATACATGATGTTTTTAAAAAAAATGAAACCAACACCCAGTACACACATTGTTGCTTATCTCATTACTAATCACAAATACCTGAATTTAATCATATAGCCAGATATATAATACATATTTATATAGTGTATGTACATCTCACTAAGCATGTATATTGTCATAGCCATTCTAGTTTTCATTTTTCATAGTGTTCATCACCTGATCATAGTTTGTTTGTTTTTTCCTTTGTTTTTGCTTCACATATTAGATTTGTCTGCAGGTTTAATAAAGTTATAAGTGGCTCCAACAGCATATGTATCAGCCTGACAACATCACACGATGGGTTTGTAAGCATATATTTGTTCTGGCATTTATTTTTTTCCCTTTCTGGCTCTTATTCATTAAAGTTGCATAGAAACAAACAGTGTTGGGAGGAAGTTGGAGCTGCCTGGACATACTGTAAGTCATATATTTACATTACTTACAAGTCATTTGCATAAGATCTTGACACTCATATACATTTGATTTAGCTGAAATGCACCCTAATATATGCAGGTGCTATTATAGTGAGGCAATAAAAGCAAAGTTTTCAGCCAGAAAACAAGAAGCAAATAAAAAGAGCTATTTGAAATTTGAAGAGCTATTACTAGATAACTGAAAAGAGGGGAAAAGTTGAAACTTTTGTCCACGATTGTTTTGAAAGTATGTTCTGATTTAGTTTTGCTTTGTTGCTTTGTTTTGTTTTTTTCTCTTAATCATTATCTTTTCTTTTAGAAAAGGTCCGACTTAATTCAACAGTAGCTTCCAAAAGAAATAAAATATTTTAGCATTGATATGAAATTATTTATTAATTCATATCCGATAAATCTGGATATATTCAAAGATAATTAAGTGTCTTGGAATTGCCTTGGAGTGGTATCAAGACTATGTGTCTAGCTAAATATTTTATGGTGCCTCTTGTCACAAATATGCCCAGTACTCAACTAGAGGATTAATGAGCTGATATAGACCCATATTTGCATATTCTGATTTACATTCACAGAAGTTGTCTATATTTTGGAACATTATTGAGCTTTCACACATGCACAAAGACTTACTATGACTTACTGATGATATAATGATTTGCATAATTTTACTGCAAGATATTTAAATTTACTGCAACGTGATTTTACTGAGATTTACCTATACTATACACTATATGGCCAAAGGTATTAGAACACCTGGCTTTTCAGTCATATGTGGTTCTTCCCCAAATTTTTTGCACAAAGTTGGAGGCACACGATTGTATAGGATGTCTTTGGATCAATAGTCGAAAGTAACAAATTAAATTTAATTAGTTACTGTATATAAGTAGCTTTTTTAAGTATGTTTACTTTAATGAAGTATTTACAATTGGGAAGACTTTTACTTAAACTTCACTACATTTCAAAGTAAAATATCTTACGTTCAATTTGCTAAATCAGTCGTTCCTTTTAATTTATGAGTGGATAAAACCTTAACTGGTCAAGAACAGAGCAAGACACCAATCAGGATAGAGCCACTTTGTGGTATCTACTTAGCACAAACATACAGTAAGTATAACACTTTAAGAGTAATAAATAATAAAATTAAATCCTGAATCCTGAACTTGCCACAACACCCACCGGCCTTATTTGCATGACTTTTTTAAAATAATAAAAATTGTGTTTTGGGCTCATGATAATTTTGTATAAACAGTGTTTGACTCATTAATATTATTTTAATATTAGATCGGTGTGCTAAGAGAAACATTGAAGTCTTTTCACATAAACTGAATAGATTAAGCAAGACAAAAATGATAAGACATAGCTATAATAAATCATAGTACTTTGGATACTTAAGTACATTTGAAGACAAATACGTTTGTACTTTTACTAGAATGAAAGTTTAAAAGGAGCACTTTAACATTTACTGGAGTAATATCCTTCCTAGTGCATCTCAACTTTAACCCAAGTACATGGTTTGTGTACTTTGTCCACCACTGCATTGTTTCCCTTTACTTGAACCTGATGATCCAAACCTGCAACCTTACTCATTGACTCATAAAAACCCAGCCACATATTCATGCCCAAATATTTATACAAACATAATTAATGTTATTCTTTCAGCATAAACAATCTCTCTCTCTTTCTCTCTCTCTCTCTCTCTCTCTCTCTCTCTCTCTCTCTCTCTCTCTCTCTCTCTCTCTCTCTCTCTCTCTCTGTATCTATCTATTACTCACTTTCCTACTGGCCTGGAATCAGAGTGGAAGTTAAAGGTCAAGTTTGATCTGCCTTGCTGCCTCATAGTCTTGACTCTCTCTCCACAAGTCATTTGCAAATATGCTGCTAATTAGTGTCACTGTTGGTGGTAATGTCTGCGCACACACACACACACACACACACACACACACACACACACACACACACACACACACACACACACACACACACAATTTATTGGATTTTTCAATCATATAATATATAATACATACTGTATATATTCAGTGGAGTCAAAATGTCTGTACTGAGACCGCATTGAAAATCTGGATTTTTTTATTTTTTACATTTAAAATTAGAAATAAACGACAATAAAAAAAAGCTTCAGATGTTTTAAATGCTTATTTTAGTTAGTTATTAGTTATTAGTTATTACTTAAGTTCTAGTTAAAATGTAGGTTCAGCTGTGATTGTGTTACCTATTTGCACAAAAATGTGCACGTTGCTTTTTTGAAAGCGTGTGTTCAGATCACTATGATGGATATTAATAATGTGTAAGGTTTTGCCTTAAGGTTTTGCCTTTTTGGTCTATGCCAATTTAAGCGAACACCATTTTTCATTACTGAAAAGAGGGGACCTAATACCAAGAAACTAAAATCTGAAAGTGTGTTCATGGGTTTGTATGCATGCATGTGTGTCTTTCTCTTTCTCTAACTGCTTTTTTTTGTTTGTTTGTTTAATATTGACTTCTTTTTTATATAGATTTTACAAATAACCTGTAAAATTTTATCTACACATTTTTATTCTCTTCATTGACAAATTTAATGGGGAAACCGTGTTTATCTGATGTATATTTATCCTGAGGGTGGGTGATCTGACATCTGACACAACTTTTTTCACCAATTTAAGCTAAAAGAAAATTATATTTAAACATAAAATAAAAATGAATGACTTGAAAACATGTGACTTGTCTCACTCTTGAGAGGTTTGTAAAATGTCAGTTCAAAGGCATGCCAAGTAATGTTTGAGAATCCCTGTTGTCCTTAATTGCATAAGTCTAGACTGTTAATTGCTTCAGTTACAGTCCTTTACTTAAACAGTAATAGATAGATAGATAGATAGATAGATAGATAGATAGATAGATAGATAGATAGATAGATAGATAGATAGATAGATAGATAGATAGATAGATAGATAGATAGATAGATAGATGAAATAATTGATTGATTGATTGATTGATTGATTGATTGATTGATTGATTGATTGATTGATTGATTGATTGATTGTCTGTAGTTCTAAAAATTTAAAACA
The DNA here is from genome assembly GCF_946808225.1 of Silurus aristotelis. Lineage (NCBI taxonomy): Eukaryota > Metazoa > Chordata > Actinopteri > Siluriformes > Siluridae > Silurus > Silurus aristotelis. The sequence goes on from NC_139583.1 coordinate 22,177,744, forward strand.
TCATTGGGATCCATTGGATTGCTAACAGCACCCCAGGCCTTCTCACTCATTCAGTATCAATCAGTATATAAGAGCAAACAGGTACCAAATGTGGCACATACAAATTTTATGTCCAGGTGTCTACAAACATTTGTGTATATACTGTAATGTATCATGATCATACAGATGATGCTAATGAAGCAATTTTACTGCTAAAAACTACAGACAAGTTGAAGTGACTTGACTAATTTATGCTCTCAAATACTCACCAGCACAATTCCAGTCTCACATTTCTGCCATTGACAAGTCTAAGAAGAGTATAATAGCTTCCATTTAAAGTATGTACATATTATTTCACTTTTTTAAATAAGTGAAGTTTCGCAGACAGCTCAGTTTCTACAGTTTGCTGACCCAGAAAATAAATCCACTGCCTGCCTTCCTTCACTAAGAGTCATCTTTTCCACATTGCTAAATAAACCCGAGTATTCAAACAAAGTGTAGAAAGCTTGGCTGACTACGAAAAAACCTCATATCATATTCCCCAACCTGTTTGAAATAATATCCCTACATTCATCTCCATTTAAAGTAACTCAGGAAGGAAAAGAACCATGCTCATGCATAAGGAATGCATTTCCTCTGATCATTTTGTGCACTGGGTATTTGTGTGTGTGAAGTTATGGCATTGGAAAATCAGGTTTTGAGTTTTCCATCCCTCATCAGATAGGGTTTATCAGTGGATGAGTGTATATCAGAGGGACCATGACCTGCTCTCTGCCCATCAAATGTATGTTTAACCAGGTCTTTCCTCCCCTGTTGGTGGTGCGATGATTATCAGAAACTCAGCATATGTGTGTGTGTGAATGAGCCTGACTTTAACGACTTCTCTCAGCTAATCTGTCCAGGAGATCTGTGAGTTCAGGCTAAACACAAGCAACCTGCTTGTCTCAGCTATCATATTACACATATCGTCGCTTCCTCTGTTTATCAGCCTCATCCTTTTTCTGACTGTGTGTTTGTGTGTGTGTGTGTGTGTGTGTGTGTGTGTGTGTGTGTGTGTGTGTGTGTTTGTGTGTGTGTGTGTGTGTGTGTGTCTTAAAACTCATGAAACAGAAAGGAGAATTAAAAAGAAGGAAAATAAAATATTGACATGAATCAGTTTTCATTTGCTAGCGTTTCCCTGCATGCTTTTTTCCTGCCACTGTACATTTTAATTGTAATTTATCTGACCTAATGATATTTATGTTATATTTTAATTATATACAAATATTTTATTTTTAAAAAATATATAACAAAATAAGACAATGATTGACACAGTCAGATTTTTACATCCCATTTTCCCATCAGCCATTCCAGCTGTTCTCTTCCCTTTTTTCTCTATGTCATTTTTTCAAGATTGTTGTCCTATATGTGTCACTGACATGCATGTCCGATGCCATTCAATGTTTAAGTTATGGTTTGTGGGTCTTTCTATTTTCATTTAGTGTTTTTTTCCCTTTTTTAAAATTTATTTTTATGTTTGTTTGTACTGTTTTGCATTTGTATTCACTTCTTGCTTCTTGATTACATGATATAATGTCAAAAATTAGATGAAACATACACAACAAGCTTCCCGTGGGCTCACCACCTGCAGGAGGGACCGTAAGGGACGGTGCTGTGAGGATTGGGCAGCAGTCGAAGGCGGGGGCCTGCTTAGACTGCTGCCCCCGTGACCTGAATTACGGATAAGCGGGAGAAAATGAATGAATGAATGAATACACAACAAGACCAAGGGGGTAAAAATAGGAAACGTCACTAGGTTACGTATGTAACCCTAGTTCCCTGAGGAAACAAGAAGCTGCATTGAAATGCTTTGGGAACACCTCCCGTTGTTCACGCTCTAAATCACATGTAAAATCCAGCCAATAGGCAAGTCGTGACATCATCGGCGGGCAACATCGCGTAACCCAGAAAGTTTCAAAATAGCTGAGCGATGGTAGTCACATTAGCTTCTGAAAATAGAGAAGGTAAGCACCACAGGGATGCAAGGAGTAGGGCCTATTGATGCAGCATCTAGTTCCCTCAGGGAACTAGGGTTACATACGTAACCTAGTGACGTTCCCTTTCAGGAACTCAAGCTGCGTCATAACGCTTTGAGAACGAGTGTACAATCACGATATACTGACCAGACCATGCCCAGTGTGTCTGAGCACCACAAGCGTGCAGGACAGAGGAGCCAGGAGTGGCTCTCACGTCAAAGTTATTAAGGGAGCCATAGGCACCTTAGGCACATACCCAGTTTTAGGGTTGAGAAAGGCACTGGCCATGCCAGGGGTAAACTCCAGGAGAGACCGGTCACAGACAGAGCCTGTAGGTCCACAAACCTCTTAAGTGAGGATATTGCCAAAAGAAAGTTTTTTAACGACAGGTACCTAAGGGCCACCTCGGCCAAAGGCTCAAAGGGGAGCTCAGATAGAGCTGCCAACAAAACAGCCAAATACCACACTTGCTCTCTGGGTCGTATCTGGGGTGTAGGAAACGTGTCACAAGAGGGTGTTTCTCCAACGACTGCCATGCAGGCGAGGTACAATAAGCCACGATCGCGGACACATAAACCTTCAGGGTGGATGGGGCCAAACCTGTGGCAAACTGTTCCTGCAAGAACTCCAGCACTAAACCAACCAGGCAGTTGACTGAGTCTAACTGGTGGTGCTTACACCACGTGGTAAACAGCTGCCATCTAGCGGCATACAACCTCCTCGTGGAGGAAGCTCTGGAATGAAGGATAGTCTCAACTAGAGTAGAAAGACCAGCTGCACAACCATAGCTTCTGGGCGGGGGTAAAATAGGGTTCCCCCTGCCTGCAAGAGGAGATCCCTCCTGGGAGGAATTTCCCAAGGAGGTCCCTAGAAAAAGGGACAGCAGGTCTGTAAACCATGGTCTGCCTGGCCAACAAAGTGCCACCAGGAGAAGACGTACTCCTTCCCGAGCCTCGGCCATGTCTGCACCATGGCATCCAGCCCCAGTGGGGCTGGGTAAGAGAGAGAGAACCAGAGGGGACAGTGCTAAGTTTCGCGAGTCGCAAACAGATACACCTGGGCTCTGTAATATTTCTGTCATATCTGCTCCACCACCTTGGGGTGGAGCTTCCATTCCACGGGCCTTGGCCCTTGCCTCAAATGGGCGCCTGCTCTCCAATTCAAAAGGCCCGGAATGTAAACTGCTCTCAGTGAGAGGAGTTTCCTTTGGGACTATAGGAGGATCTGCCAGCCTGTACAGGGGGCAAGATCAGAGACCCACTTGGAGGTTGATGTATGAGGCCACCAACGTGTTGTCCGTATGGACCAGCACGTGGCGATCCCTCAGGTCTCAGACGAAGTGTTTAAGTGCTATAAGCACAGCCATCATCTCCAGGCAGTTTATGTGCCATGAACGATGTAGCTCGTTTCACCGACCTTGGGCGCTCCTGGCAGTCATGAACGCCCCCCACCCCAGGAGGGATGCGTTCATCATCAGCGTTACACGATGACAAGGAGCTCCCAGGACGGGGCCCTGAGACAGGAAAGTAAGTTCTCTCCATATATCTAAGGTTCGAAGAGCTTGCCTCGACACCTTGATAATACTGAGTGGGTTGCCATCTGGGGACCTCAAAAGGCCAAGTGGAATCATGTTGGACGCTGCCACCATAAGATCCAGCAGGCTCTGGATCTGCTTCACAGTGAGTGGTTGGCCATCTCTTACTCTCCCGACTGCAGTTAGGATGGCTGCGATCCGGGTGGGAGACAATTGTGCCCGCAACACAGTCGAGTCCCACACTAATCCCAAGAAGGTGGTTCTCTCTTTTCCTCAGGAGGGTGCGTACTTCTTGCTCCAGGACCAGTGCCTTCTTGGGTCCCACCAGGGGGGGACACAACCCGTTGAACTGTGGAGGAGAGGATGCGAATTGAGTCGAGTAGCCCCTCTCTATCATACGCAGAACCCACCCTTTTCCAAAGCTGCCAGGAAATCTCCCTCTCGAGGCTGGCCTCTGACCTTCCCAGAGTGGCTGAAGCAATACCCTGCAGAAGTTTGGAGCCGGCGGGTCTCCTACATCCGCAGCGATCTCTCGGGCGGAGACAAAGGGAGAGACTTGTTGGAGGGAGGCTGCGCCCCAAAGCATATCCAGTGGTAGGGCTAACAGACTGGCCTTCTGTGCCAAGGCATCCGACCGGGGAACCAATCCTTCGGGGCTGGCCCCAGACCTCAAAGTAGTCTGGTTCCAAGGCACATTCTGTAGCAGAGATAACAGCCTGGCCACCTGGTGGTGATAAGGAGGTACGGGCACCGCGCAAGGTGTAGACCGCCCTCCTCGATGTAGGGCGCTCTGATTGTTAGGGCTGCTTTACCAACGCCCGTCTGTTCGAGGAGAGGAACACCCTTAGGTTGGCAGACTCCTTCGATTTGGGCCTAGAGCGTATGTTTATGGGCTTTGTGATACCTGGCCAAGTTGGGCTGGGGCTGCGCCCACTGAGCAGCCCCAAGAGAGCAGCAAGGAAAGTATTGATTAAATGCCGCCGACTGCTTTGCTGACTTCTAAAACCTGTCTCTGGCCATGTCAAGCGTGTCACCGAAGAGGCTAGAAGTAGCTCATTCAGCAGGGCATTCAGCAGAAAAGCCCTGTCCCTGTCGGTAATCTCCGACAGTGTGAGCCACAAACTATTTTCTGTAGTTACTAAAGCTGACATTGATCGACCTATGGCCTGCGCCATGTCCTTTGTGGCCCTAAGGGTTAGTTATATAATGTATATACTTGTAATATATACTTAACCAAGCCGCCATTTTTTTGGTATCTATCTATCTATCTATCTATCTATCTATCTATCTATCTATCTATCTATCTATCTATCTATCTATCTATCTATCTATCTATCTATCTATCTATCTGTCTGTCTGTCTGTCTGTCTGTCTGTCTGTCTGTCTGTCTGTCTGTCTGTCTGTATAGTTAAGTAGTAGTTACAGTACTTACTTCCTGCTGATGATCCATTCTGCAGATCTGGGACTGAAGAGCTCTAGCTTGTCTCAGCTATTATATTGTACCAGTTATCACTTCCTCTGTTTATCGGCCAACCCCGCACAACACAGTACATGCTGCTTCTTCCTGCTCTGTGCTAAGTACTCCACTGTGAAATATAATCAGTGGAGAAGCTCTATGTGGGCGTTATGAAGTAATGTTATAATCATAACACTCTAATGGCAAAAAGTCTGAGCCTACTGCTTTCATTATTTATGAGAAAAGTACATCAAATTGGTTGTGAAAATAAGAAGCAGAAGTTTGTTCATATTGGTTTTATGTCATTTACTTTCATTAGCTAATCAGCTCAAGCAATTCTCTCTCATAGGAGGAATTCTGTATATAATATGTTGGTGTGATAAAAGAATGTTAATATCTTATTTGATAGCTCTCAGATGATAAACATGAGTCTTTCACAAGGGAAATACTTTATCCAGTACAAATTATAAGTTTAAATAAGTTTGCTTTTAACATGCCTCGTGCCAATATGCTATAAAAATAACACTGCAGATGATAGATAATTACTATACTAGAACTTAAATTGCACATAGTAAGCAAATTGTATTTAACTTGTACTTTTATTATAATCATCATAATTTACATAACGAAAAGTGGAAAGATGAAAATCATGCTGTTCATATCCATTTTTTCATTAAGTAATAAACCCAATTTAGTCTCATAAAGAAAAAAGATCCTTCTATACTTTGGAGATTAACATCTGTCACAAGCACATGTTGCTAAGCAACATACAGTATTAGTATCAAACCTTCACTTAAATCTTATAATAATAAATAAATGTAACCCTTTTTTAAATATATTGAGTATGGTAAAGCAATACAGAAATGCAACTATCGCAGAATGTGGAAAGCATTCTCAACAGCCTATTCTTTCATGTTAATTGTAACATGTCACCATGTGACTTGCAATCAGAGAGAATAGAAGTGTCATGATTAAGCCGAGTCAAATCACACGTTTATAGTGTTCTTAAATCACAGCAAAATCAAATAAATTAACCACACACTACTCTTTTTCAAATTTCCTTTTATATTTTACATATTTGCTTTAGATGCCCCAGGCATACAGTAGTTCCGATCTAAAGCATAGAGCAACGTGGACACTTTATCTTCTTGTAATTTGTTAGAATTTAGAGTACATTGACAACTGCTTTCTGATGCAAGACAACAGAACATTGCAAAAGTGCAGCTTTCTTACTTCATTAACTGAGGAATGTGAACTTTAAACAACTTTTTCTCTTGAAAAATTTATATTTTTCGTTACTATCACAAATAATCTGCCCTTAAGCTTTAAAGTAACGCCTGTAGTTTTGCAGGTTTAACAATATACACCTATTCCTTACCATTTTACATTCGTTTTACTCAACATGTTTTTGCATTACTTCTGGGAGCAATACAATGTACAGTATTGATCTATCTATCTACAGTATAGGGACAAAAAAAAAAGATGGGACACCTGACTTTTCAAACTATGTGTTTTTTTCCCTTAAACTGTTACCACAAAGATGTAGGCACACAACTGGATGTCTTCGAATGCAGTATCATCCAATTTCTCTTTCACTTAAACTAAGAGACCCATACCTGTTCTAGCATGGCACTATTTTTGAGCTACATAAAAATATGGGTTCCATTGCTTAGATATGGAAGGTAGTGAGTGGCCTGCTAAAGAGCTCTGACTTCAACAAGCTTGAAATGATTAGGAACACTGCACCCTAGGCCTCCTCACCCTATATCCGTAGCTGACTTTGAGTCACAAGTGAGCACAAATCTCCACTATCACCCTTCAAAATGTAGTGCAACATCTTCCCAGAAGAGTGGAGGATATTATTACAGTACTTCTTCTTTCGGCTGCTCCCATTAGGGGTCGCCACAGATGATCATCTGTCTCCATACTTCTCTCTCCTCTATATCAGCCTCTTTCAAACCAAATACCTGCATGTTTTCATTCAACACATCCATAAACCTCCTCCTAGGACTTCCTCTTTTAATCCTTCCTGGTGGCTTTATCCTCAGCATTCTTCTATTGATATACCTTATGTCCCTCCTCTGCACATGTTCAAACCATTTCAATCGGGCCTCTCTTACTTTGTCCCCAGAACATCATAGATGTGCTGTCCTTCTAATACACTTAGTTTCTGATCTTGACCATCCTCGTTACTCCCAATGAAAATCTTATCATCTTCAGCTCTGCTACCTCCAGCTCCACCTCCTGTCTTTTACTCAATGCCACTGTCTCTAAAACATACAACATCTCAGGTCTCACCACAATCCTTTAAACTTTCCCTTTCACTCTTGCAGATACCCTTCTATCACAAATCACTCCTGCTATCACTCTTATCCATCCCCTCCACCCTGCCTGCACACTTTTCTTCACTTCTCTAACACACTTTCCATTACTTTGCACTGTTGACCCCAGGTACCTGAACTCTTCCACCTTCTCCACCTCTTCTTCCTGCAACCACACCACTCCACTGCCTTCCCTCTTACACACATGTACTCTGTCTTACTCCTACTGACAGGTTAATATTACAGTACACGGGGACTAAATATGCAAAAAGAGTATTAGAAATCAGTTACGTGTCCACAAACTTTTGTATTTAACAATAGTATAGAAAAATTTACATCTACATCTAAATCTACAGTATGCAAGTCATATATAATAGCCAGCAACTCTATTTCTTTCATTTCTGTTCAGGCACTTTGTATAATTTAGTGACAGCAGAAAGTGGTTAGGTACTTAAATCTGATCTCACACTGTCTCTCACTCGCAGATGTGCAAAGAGGTAACCAGCATTGACAGGCCTGTTAATTTACAAACACATATTGTAGACTATTTATAATGCTATGTTTATGATTTCTATATAATGGCTGTCATAACACTCATTATGTGGGATTGATAGGATCTTCACATGACACATTAGAAAATCTCGAACTCTATGGGTTTGAGTATTACAATTTAATGCAAAACTGCACATTTTATTCCTCACAAATGGTATTATGAATTCATTAAGACAAAACAAAGGCCATAAAGCACACATAAAAATTACCTTTTGGTTACGTGGGCTAAATGACTCCCATCTTATAAAAGTGTGTGGGTGTTAGTGGTTTCATGGTGATGGACAGGCAGATTTTCTATTCTCAGACCACTGAGGTAAAGTTTAACTTTAAATGTGAGAGCAATTTACAACATTTTGCAAGGCTGCACAGTAAAGCACTGTGTCAATCACGGGTATTTTAGTCGTTGCTCAAAACAAAATAACTTGCCACAAGTATTCAGGCAATTTAGAAACAAGTTTTATTTCACCGTTTATTTCAATATTTTCATGCACACACAGACATGAATATACACCATTGATCATAACATATACAGTAGATGCAATACCACCTATTATTAGAAACAGTGCCCTTTACATTGTGTTGTTGTGAAAACAACATTAGAAATATGCTGACTCAACATACTGGATCTGCATTAGATTTTATAAAAAAATAAAATAAAGTATCAACAGTTGAGAAGGCTGTTGAGAAACCCTAGTTATGACATGATGCCATGCAAATATGTCCTCAATAGAAGTAAAGTGGCACGAGGGCTATTGCTCACTGGCACATTTGGGAAAACTACAGTCTTCCTAAATGCTCGGTTGATACAAATTGGTTGGTTGATCAATTTTCATTTGTGACCTACATTTGTACATGCGTTTGTTATTGTTGTTGCCTATTCAAATGGAAATTACACTCATTGTTTGACTTTCTTATGGCGGGTAACAGCATAACTGTGATGAAGTTTATTGCCTTCCAGCCATTTTTTTTTTTTGTGATCAACCTTGTGATTTTAGTTCCCTGTGTCTGTGTGTGCTGAATACACTGTTTGAATTGTGACAGCTGTCTTTTGAAAAAGATATGTACGAGAAGACAAAGATGGATGGAAACCAGTCTCTGTTCGAGCCCTTATTCCTGACTCATGCCCTGCGAAATCCCTGAAGCAGAAGGAGGCCATGCCATATTAGCACAGAACTTTACAGGCAGGAGAGGAAGAATAGAGAAAAAAGAGAAGTGCACTAGAGTGCAGTGTACAGCCTCTGGAGTGTTCGAGTCACCCAGCATGGCATCGATCGGCCAAAATCTCATCACGGCTGCCTCTCGAAGTAGTTAAGAGCAGCTCTCCCTTGACTGGGTGAGCGGATTGCTTTTCTCCCAGGTCATGTATGGTTATTTTTAGATTGATGCAGTAAAACAGATTAACACACTTTAGAGTTACTGGATTTAAATTATTGAGATTCTTTTTTTTTTTTTTATCACTTAATATGCAAAAATAGGTACAACCTCACATGCAGGCATTTCAGTCAAGGCGAGGATATAAAAATAACAAACCAAGCATGAAAAATTATCATATTTTAAGTGGCACATATGAAAAAAAAATACATCAATATTCAAAATAAATATAATAAAAAAAAAAAATTAATAAATTGTCCTGTCTAAAAAAATATATAAAACAGGGGTGATATTTTAACTAGTTAATAGTGATTAACAATGCATGCAATTGTTTGTCTCTCTTTTTGTCTATTTTTATTTAATTAAATTGTATTTGTATATTGCTTTTAACAAGGGTCATTGTCTTAAAGTGAGATAAAGTGATAATAAAGTTGCATAAAAGAATGTATAATTTTAGTGTCTATTAATGTGTTCCTTATAATTTTGCGTTTATTCCTAATGAGCATCCAGTGACAGCTGTGGCAAGGAAAATTTCCCTGGGATGCATAAGGAAGAAATCTTGAGAGAAACTAGACTCAAAAGGGAACTTCATGGATCTTTAGGCTGCTGGTGTGGAACCAACCTCAGCTGCACAGAGTGGTCCCCAATTAAAGAGAGCTCCATCCAGAGGTCGGGCATTGAAATGAAAATTGTATTCCAGCTAAAATCAGCTAAAATCACATTAACATTGCATATGCATCTCTTGTGATTTGTAGGATTTTATGATATTTGTAATACTAATAATAAAAAATAAAATAGTTACAAAATATAAATAACATTTATCAGCAATGACAAAAAAAGCAGCATTTCCTATATTTATTGTGTACCTTATATTACATATAGTATACTTGTAAGAGATATATTTGATATATGTCTTTATATAGTTTTTGGTCTTTTAGATTCTCTCTGTTTTGCTTTTGTGGATCCACATATCTGTGTCAAAGTCTACATTGCTACCCCTGGCTCTTTAAATGGATTCTTTTCAAGACACTGTATGTAAAGTATCCTCTTGTGATCTTTCCACTCATACTCTGAACGATCAAAAGCCTTTCCTGGTGTTATGTGATTCATTCAGTGTCACTTTCCTATTAAAGTCAGGCTGTGACATGACCACGCAGACCTGGACTCTTTAAGCTGCTGCATTAGGATTCTTCTTTCTTGTTTATGGCTAATGAGAGACCTCAAATCAGCTCCAGTACATTTTTAAAAGTCTGTGATCTGTTCCACAGCAAACATATTGCCATCTGCCACCTTTCTTCCTTTTCCCTCAACTCAAAAGAGCCTCCTCTTAATCACTCACCCACACAACCCTTGTGCCTGCTTATTGCACAAACAGTCACCCCAAATAGTCACCAGAGTAGCACGAAAGAAGCACCAGAGTTATTATTGTTTTCTCATGGGTCTTTATGACAGTCATGAGGTAAAGCAAACCATCTTTATTTTAATGACACTAGAAGACAAAGGTATACTGACTATACTGACCCAGAAGGTGGAATTAGAGAAACAGGTAACCTGCCCATAAGACTTGGGAAAAGTACATAAGACGTTTTTTTTTTGTTTGTTTTTCTATTCCCCCCCCACCCCCTTGTGTTGGCTCTGTCTTTGGCTTGCTACTGTGATATAGGCAGAGTCATCTGTTAATTGTAGTGGAGGGCTGGGAGGAAAAAAGAGGAGGAAGAGAACTGTTTGCTAGTCACTCTGTTTGCTAGTTGCTCTCTTTGATAGAAGATAGTAGATAGTGGTTGGAAAACAGGTAAGAATGTGCATGCAGTTAGGTTTCATCATTGTGTAAACTGCATTACTACAAGGGCAGGAAATATGATTAATAAAGATTAATAATTTAGTCTTAATGAAGTTGAAATCTTACATAATTAATAGTCATTGTTTCATTTAACACATTTTAAATGTAACAGGTAAGATGATATGAATGTGTGAAAAGGAGACCTTTCCTAAACAGTGTTACTTTTTTTATATTTGGAAGAACAGTCTGATTACTACAGTGATACCCTAATGAGGCTATAATGTATATGAAGAAATTTATTGTATTGCATCTAAAATGCAACTATTATCAATAACAGTAATCACATATTTATATAATGAAATACATTATAGCATTTTTGAGGTGACCAACTGCACCATGAATTTGCATCAAATTTATTGCCACAGTGCACCATATATGTGCATTATATATGGCTATATGGCTAGAGCTTTGTGAATATGTGACCATCACACTGATATGCAAGGCTTCTCCATACTGTTACCACAATGCTGGAAGCACACAAGTGTATGGAATGTTTTTGTATGCTTAATGCATTAAAAATTCACCTTACTGGAACTAAGGGCCCCAACCATGTTCTAGCATGACAATGCGACCGTTCACACAGTGGGATCTATCAAGACATGGTTTGATCTGCACAGATCCCTTACCTTTAACCCCATTGAACACCTTTGGAATGAGCTGGAACATCGACTATGCCCCTTGTTTCTTTAGCTGACCCCAGTGCCTGCTCTCACTAATACTTTTGTGACTAAATAGGCCAATCTCCAAAGCCGCGCAACAAAAAAAAAATATTGTAATAAGATCTCCTGGATAAAGATACTAGGAAAATTCATAAAGTATAAAGGAGACCACATCTGGAATGGGATGTTCAATGTTTACCGGTGGCTGTGATGATAATGTGATGTTGTACTTTATTTCTATACTGTTACCATATACTGTAAATGTACTAATATTTTTCAAGCACCCCATTTTTCTAGAATTAAATTGAATAACATAAAGGTTCCTCATATATTGTATTTATTAGTCAAATGAATTGTGAGTCATGTACATAATGGAAATTATATTATTAAAAAATTTAAATGAATATATACATAAAAATGCATGTAACCATTTTATACTTGTATAGTTGCTCAGTACTTGAATATTGCTCATTTAAAAAATTGACAAGTTTATTTTTTTCCAAAAGACTTTTCATATTGAACCTAATTAACAAAAATTTATGGCAAGGTTGTTATTCATCACAATGGCAACCCCAGAAGTATCAGCTTTGCGAATATAATTTACTACTGCAATTCTTTTGGAAAAATTCTAAACCATCCTTTACATGGTTTATCATATGCGATTTGCTATACGGTTATTATTATATTATTAAAATTATGATCATTATTATTTGTGTAACACTGTGAGAAACACTCTACTGGCAAATGAATGTTGCATGTATGTGTATGACCTCGGTATTTGGGTAATAAGTTATTTCCCTTGTTGCTAAGTTACTTGTAATGGCACTGCTAGGCAACCCATGACTAAAGCATTGCAGATGTGGTATCTAACACTAGGTGTGTGTGTGTGTGTGTGTGTGTGTGTGTGTGTGTGTGTGTGTGTGTGTGTGTGTGTGTGTATATACGCACAAGTCACCAGTTCTGAAGTGAAGTGGGAGGTAATTACAAAGCCAATCATGACACTGTTGACATGCACGCTTCCTCGAGGGCTCTGATATAGAGACACCGTCGTGGAAGTGCTCTTCTGTCAGGGAATACATTTAGGGTTTTTTTGTTTGTTTTTTTTCTATGCTCTTGATTTTGAGTATGTCTCTGCCACTTTATCAGTCTCTCCTCTCTCTCTTCTTGCTCCTCTCCTCCTACTGCACCATTTTATGAAAGCTTTCCTCATAAATCATGGTGATAATTTATCCAATGCAGGAACCACTTTGTCAAACCTGTTAAGGCTGCAAGTGAGGCTGTGCTGTACTGGATTATCCCCACTATCTCAAGTATGCAAGTCAATACAGTCTCCTGATTGCCAATTCATAAGAATTCTTCATAAGCTTACTGGCATGTAATGTAATAAATGATTATAGTTCCGGTGGAAAATGGTGATGGCGTTCTTTTTACTGAAATCCATGGAAATTAATCTCATTCTGGGTTTGCCATAATATCAGGTTGGCTCTATATTTAACAGTCTAATAGCTCTATCTTAGACTGCATGTATTTATTTTTTTTTACTTTACTTTGTTTCCTTTTGGAGTTTTTCTAAATTAGAGAATTTGATGAGATGATACACTTTGAAAATTTGAATGACGTACTAACAACATGTAAACTAATGTGGAGCACTGTATGCTCCAAGGGACGATTGCATTTGATGCATAATAAGCCAAATAATTAGTGTTCTTATCATAATTGTTGAGCTTGCAAAAGCTGTTTTCATAAATTTCAATAACATGAAATGGTTTTGTATAAAGTTTTTACAGACCAGTTAAGAAGTGCAAATATACCGAAGTACATACTTTATAGTGTATGCGAATGAAACAGATTTGCTAATGGCTTGATGTTTGATGTTCCAGGTGTTTTTAGGTCAATTCTTTTTATCCACATTGTTCTACTATATCTATTTTTTTCTACTGGATACAAAAATCACATACATTAAATTTTATGTATGGATCGCCACTCTCACAAATCAAACATGATATTATAATCTTTTGACTGACAGCCTGGCTGAAGCAAATAATTTTCCTTGGACATTTTGAACATATGCTTTATAAGTAAAAGCTGTGTTTACACAACGAAAACAATGCAGGTATACTGTATTTTTACACTTAGAAATGTTCTGGGATATTTTAAGTCTCCTGGTTGTTCCTGCAACGTATCGCTTTCTACTAATCATTTACAATTCCAAAGTATACATTAAATTTACATACAATTAAATTTAATTCACTACAGCAGAGGTATTAAAAAACTGCATGTTTTGTATCAGACATGCCAACCCAGGCATATGATGGACCTAATTACCATTATACAAAAATAAATAAATAAATACATAAATAAAAAACAATGTCTTAATTTTTCCAGGAAAAATAAATAAATTAATTAAATTAAAATAAATTAAATTAAATTAAATTAATAACAAAATAAAAACAACCTCTGACACTTGTGTATGCATCTTTATCACTTCAATTAAAAAACTGGTCCTCTGAAAGTAACATCACCAAATTAATAATGCTAATAATGACACAAACATGGAGCCCACAACAAGCCTTTTTTTCTCTTGCAACTGGCATAAAGCTGCATAAAATTTTTATAAAAGATACTTAAACTAATATGAGTCACATTTTTTTTATATTAATGTATTTTTTAAACATGTTTTGAATGACCAGAAAACGTACATAAACTATTCACATAGATTCAATGTAAACCAATTACATTGAAAAATCTTGCAAGGATGTTGACACTGAGGAACTTTAATATTAAAGTGACTGAGTTATTCAAGACGGAATATTATATTTTATTTTGAATGTACTATACACAAAAACAAATTTCAATTCAATGACATTGAACCCAAAGGACACAATTTTTACTTTATTTTTGTAATTTTTAATTAAAAAATTAAAGTAAAAAATGTGTCCTTTGGGTTCAATGTCATTGAATTGAAATGTGTTACAAATATTACAATGAGGCTCCTCACAATACACCAATCATTAAAATTAAATTGCAAGACAACAAAAAGAATGAAATACATTGTGGCCATAGTACAAATAATCTAAATCTGCAAAACAGAGAACAAGGAATAATCCATATAATGATGGGGTGCTTTTTACTTAAGGTAACAGATGATGTACAGTTTTGTACTTTCCGTTCTACAGTATATGTGCAATCCTAGGACCAATGATCATCTCTGGATTCAGGCTGTAGTAGTAAAAAGAACATTCTTCTGTAAAGAAGAATTAAAGATGGAAGATTGATGAGCTATTACAATAACATTACCATACAGGTATATGACTGAAACTTTTAACTCCCGAAACAAGATTCTCAGTCTGTCTGTGCATAATTTCTCTCCATTCCTGTAAGCAGAACGTAAATATAATTGGATGTTAACATCTGCTGTTCTTGACATTACTGCAGCATTTTTGTATGGTGAGGCATTATGTACAAGTTGCAGTGGTTGCTCTGGGACATAATCTGTAAGTGTAAAACATTAATGTCTACTCTGTTTCATAAAGACTTCATCACAGCCAGTTCTGGTCCCTTTCCCAGAATTTTCAATAACTGTGGTAGTAACTGACAAATCCTAAAGAGAACCTTAGCTATGAAATATCTTTTGGTCAGGAAGCTTGTATAACAGCTTGGATTTTGTACGTCAGTAGTGTGACCCAAGTAAGTGACACTGTTCTTGAGAAAGTCACACTTGCAATGAATGCAACTCAATGTATGCTTTGTGAGCCTTTCCAGTGCTCTTTTTCCTTTTTTTTTTTTTTTTTTTTGCGCCTTCCATCATTTTATTTTTTCTTTTATCAATAACTTCATATCTATGACCTCCTGTGAGGGTCCTAGAGCCCCCTGTAGAGATGAACTCCTCTTTCATTTCAATTTAAAGATATTTATCTGCCCAATTAAGTATCATTGGAAAATGATATTGTTGTTCAAACATTAAAACATTTACAAACTCTGAAAGCGGCAGTCATGAAAACTCCCATTTTCCACCTTTGACAAAATTCCTTCGGTTTCCTTATGAAACAAATTACTTATGACCTTTTCTCTGGTAGATCAAGTTTAACCTTGGGAAGTTTTGGTGTGGCATTTTCAATCAGAAAAAATCTGCCCTTGATGTGCCTGAGTGTGTGTATTCCTTCTTGAAAAACATTGATTTCTCATCCTGAGCATGCACTTACATGTACTGTGAATGAGTCTCTAAATCAGCATTATTCACCTGAATCAATGATGGTCAAATGGCACAAACATTTCTGATTTGACTTACAACAAACTCAATTAACTCTTCTCATTGTACAGCACTTATGAGTATGCTATTATTATTCATGTACAATTCTTCAACTGGATAACAGATGGGTTTATGGTAATACAATTTAAATGATGATCAAACTTACTCTGCAAATTATAAAGCATACCCAGTATACAGTTCCATTCTTACTGTTTTTATATTATCTTCTGGTGTCATTTGAATTAGTAGTTGCCTAGCTGTCTTCTCATAGTAAATGACTAGACTACCCAGTTTTTGCCATCACAATGTTACCTTTAAATCTGCATTGTACTCAATGGTAAGGTGATTTGATTGGCCATATTTTATTAAAAAAAAATTTCAAGATTTGGGTACACACATTTTTCTTTCTGCTCTTTTTAATATACCGTATTTTCCGGACTATAAGCCGCTACTTTTTTCCCACGCTTTGAATCCCGTGGCTTAAACAACGAAGCGGCTCTTTATGGATTTTTCCTGGGTTTTTCCCGGTTTCACAATCTTCAAGCCAAAAAAACTGAGCGACATAACATTAGACCATTGAAATTGCTGAACGGGTTCAGGTGAACCAATGAAACTCATTCATTCATTAATTTTCTCCCGCTTATCCGTAATCCGGGTCGCGGGGGCAGCAGTCTAAGCAGGCCCCCGCCTTCGACTGCTGCCCAATCCTCACAGCACCGTCCCTTACGGTCCCTCCTGCAGGTGGTGAGCCCACGGGAGGGACCAATGAAACTCTTTATATTAAATCGGGTGCGCTCCCACTGAATCGGGCCGCACTACCGCATAAATATGGATGAGGTTCCTCTGATTTTTGACCTGCTGCTCACATGGACTGTCAACAGGAAATGTGATTCATTCGTCACGCTGAAAACAACCGGGCATGAAAAAACGCACTTCACCTGTGTTCTAAACTGCACGTCATCGGGAGAAAAGCTTCCACCGATGGTGATTTTTAAACGCACGACGATGCAAAAAGATAAACGCTCGAGAGAAATAGTTGTGAAAGGAAGGAGGAAGACAGTGAACAATGACTTTCCTGGTAGGCTACTGTTTAGATACAAGCTGTGTAACAGACACTGTCTTTTGTTAAAGCCTGTGTAAAGTTCATTAGTTTCAATGTAGACACCTGCGGCTTATAGACAGGTGCGGCGTATTTATGTTAAAAATAAAAATCTTTGTAAAATTACTGCGGCTTATATTTGGGTGCGCTTAATAGTCCGGAAATTTCGGTACTGTATATCCACCCACAAATGCCCAATTACTATTAACTATTACGCTGTCACTGAAATACAATGTTAGAATAGTTTCTTATTCTTGAAGGATAGATTGAATGATCTCTTGTTGATGTGTTAAATGTTAAATTATATATAATGTTATTAATAACCAGTAGTAACACTGTAATTTCACACTGTAATTAAATAAGGTTGCTGTTAAGTTTTCCATCCTACAGTATTTGTGAACACTAATACTTTGCTTTCTCTGGCAGAAATTTTCAAACTTTTTAATATACAGCATACAGTCATCATCTGCTGAGAAATTGACATCAAGTTTTCCAATATATCTAGCTTCTATTCTATTTTTTTTTCTGTTATTTGTTGCCTTTCTTGTGGCTAGCAGACAAATATTATTGTCTGGTGGAAATTAACAGTTTTTGAAAAAGTTCTTCTTGCCATTGTTGAGGTTGTCTCCTTTAAGGTAATGTCTTTTATGTTTCCACAAACACAAATAAAAAAACTAACAATTACTGTAGCATTTCTGTGTCTGCTGTGAATTCTGAAAAAAAAAAAAGAAAAGTTTTAGCAAATGGCACATTATATCATATTATGATATAACAGCCTTCTTACTAAAATCATAGACGTTGCATTGTCAGTGCGAAACCTCTTTGGGATAATGTTTTTTTCCAACCAACCTTTGTACAGTACTAAGAACAAGAGAAGATATGTGACAGAGACAATTAGTGCAAGAGCAGTGGGAGACAATTGTTCGCTGACCACCTTTAATAGTACTCTGTAGCCTATTTTCTGAATGTTGTACTGTTGTGGGAAGATTAGTAGTAAAGAAGGTCAATTTGTGCTTCACAACAAATGTGTGCTACCACGTTTGGGTTTAGAGGCCACCCCGCTAGATGTTCTTGCAATTTCAATGGTGCATGCACTGTCCTTTTGTACTACCCCAGCAGAATTGTTGCTCTCAGTAGGGCCAGTTGGATTCACCTGTGCAAGTCAGAAGGAGCTATTGAACCTAAACCTGAAAGCATGTGGCAAAATTCCAGGCAAATAAATTGGTCTATCACAAGAGGACAATGTGCATTTCATACTTCTGTGGCATCATTCCCAAATCTTTAAGAAAGGAATTAGTTTTAAGCACCTTTCTCCAATGGAGCACTATTCAGATTTTCTGTTACTCATGCCTTGTATCAGAAAGGTAACTAAAACATGGATTCTTTTCACTGAAACAAAGACACATTCCTATTTATGACAGTTGAGATAAACACATTTTTTTGTTGTTTTTTTTAACTAGAGCAAAACAGAAAGAAATAACCACTGTGCATGGTGTTATCAGTCCTTGTATCCTCATCAGATGCCAATACTGAAATTTGCTTTATCAATAAATCTAATGCAAGTAATATAATATCTGGTAAATATTGGGTTGATATAGTGGCTATTTTTCTCAGTAAGGACTACCTTAGTGTTAGGAAGTTCACTTCAAATCCAAGTCCCATAATATTGACAGGGAAGGAGGATCTGTCTCAGATGACCTGCTCTTTAGCAGGGGGACTCAGGAGTCACTTTGTCCAAATACAGCAGTACTATGATGCCACCGGATCATCATCAGAGTCAACGCGTTTTGTGTCTGCATTAGGCATGTGATTGAAATATGCTTATAGAAATATGCTGAACTTTGAAAAATCTAAAATTCAAACAGATTTAGAAATACTGCAGATTTCGAAATGAACATAAACTACCTTAGTAGTGAAATAGAGCATTGTTTTGGGAATATATTTCTTATTTGCCACATCATGCAGCAGGTGGTTATAAAAAAGCCATCAGTAACTGATAACATTCCTAATTGGTCGCCCTTTAAAAAAATAAAATAAAATAAAAAAAATAGTAGACACTTTAATTTGTGGATTTGTTTGTTTGGTGATAAAGAGCTAGACATACATTTTAAGATCGCTGCACCAAAAATAAGTGGAATATTTGTCTCTAGACAGATGCAATCATAAAGTTAATTGTAGTCAAAGTCGTAAATACGTAAGTACTAAACATTAACTAGTTTATTGCAATGGCAATGTAGGCCTGTTTAAAGTCAGATGGCTTATTTACAGCAGAAGGTTAGCAAGCGTCAAAGCAATTTCCTTTAAACACATAGACCTTGATGCTAGTATTAACAGATACCATGAAGCAACACAATTATTGGCACCCTTATTAAAATGTGCAGGAATAAGTATACAGAACTGATGCATTTAATGACATTTCCTGGGAATAGAATAATTTCTTTTTTTCTACTACATGCCTGATGTTTCATTTATTTCTATTTCTGCTTGACTGGAGCTGACCCAAACCTGGCAATTATGTTTCTTGAAGCATTTCTCATCTGCATCAATCTTATATTTAATACACAGTATTTGTAAAGAAGTTTCTATGCTCTGTGTTCTGAAGAACTAGAGAGAAAAAATAACCATGGTCTAGCCTATTGAAATCCCCTCAACATTCCTAAGAATTTCACTGCCAGCAATTCAAACTATAGAAATGGCCCAATATTTTTTGTTGATCATCTGTTATTAAAATAGATGAACGGATCCTAGACATTCCATCCATAGCACATACTGTAGTACAAGAAATGTATTGAACTAATATGAAATACATTTTACAGCCCATTTAAAACAAGAATCTCATATTTCAGGATGTGAAAATAAAAAATAAAACAAAAACAAAACCCTTTACAAATTCACATTCATAATACTCAGTAATATTCTATGTATAAATTGGCACCATTTCTTTGTGAGTTGTGATATTTGGATAAAATCTTTTCACATAGCCATTCAAATCTGCTAAAATATATAAATGTGATACATTTAATAATGGCCTGCTGCAATTTTCACCTTTGTAAAACATTTAAAATCTTCCTAGCTATGCTTCTCAAACCCCTGGGACTCACAGAATAAAATAAATAAGTATACTCCTTGCAAACAGCAACGCTTGGGGCAAAATAAGAAACATAAAGCTATGTATGGTCTTTTTGGAACAAACTTATTTTCACCACTCCTCAATCCTATAAATCATTTCCTGTTAGTGTTTGTGTAGTGAATTTGCTCTGTGTTGTGTGCCATGATAATAAAAAAGACTTCACACAATGATGCAGTTGTCATGTGATTTACTTTCAGCTTCTAGGTTTCTGTATTGAAACAACAGACACCATCAGACAGTGAAAGGGATAATCTCTGGTCTAGCTGTGCTTCTCATCACTATCACATTCCGCAAGAGAGAGAGAGGGCACCTGGAAAATTACATCAGCTCTACCAATGCTCTTACACATGACACAACTTGAGTGACAGCACTTCATATTATACTTGTAACCACATGACCGTGCATCACTCATGCACTCTCTCCTAATACAAATAAAATCGTTTTTTAAAAAACTACATTAATACCTTTAGTTAATCGTTATTTTAATAACCTAGTGTGACAAAATTATACTTGCCACATCCAATGCCACAGTTCTTACGCTGCATTATTTGACAAACACCCGATGGAAAAAAAAAAAAAAAAAAGTTAAACTTTTAATACAGGACTTACCCTTTGAGCCAACATTATCTGTATCAATCATGAGATTCTTCTGCAACATGACAAAAAAACATCTCTACATGTTGAGATTAACCCCCAGGTATCTCTTGTGAAACATCACAATCATGGTCAGCAACATCCATTACAATTTGGGATACAGAGTCTTCATTCTGAACATCTAATTTAAGTGGTATCTCATTGTTTCATGTATGGAGTAAGGACACTGAAGCATTAGACGTATTGTCGGAATTGTACTTACAATCCCTCCATCTTGTCCAGTGTGCTGCCCCGCTTTATGATCACTAGTCTCATGTTCAAAACTGTCATTCACATCCTCCAGTTTACCCATACCCTCAACCTCATTCAAATCAGCAATCCACTGAGAAGTTTTTTCTTCAGTATCATTTTTCTGACAGTCAGTATGTGACAAAAAACTGTTTGAGCTTAGGTCACACTCTGAACTCTGAAACTGAATCATCTCAAGTAGGCAATGGTAAAAAGTTCACAGGCATTAACAAATTCCGATTGACAGCTTTGACACGTCCTGTAACAGGGTGACGAATCTTTTACGTATTCAAAGAACAGTTCTTACTCACTACGATATACACTGTATTATCCCAACGTTCAGCAAATTTTCTTTTGCCATTTTTCCCCTTTGTTGGCCATGAGGACCCTATCACTCAACTCTAACGAATGACCCTTGCACTTTCCATTATAATATTCAGCCTGTTTGTTCTGCTGTTGGTGCGCATTTTGATGTGCAAGTGACATTGCCCCCCTTAAATCCCTTCCCAGGGACTGGACATATTTACCCACATCGACAGTCTCTCCATCCAAAATCACACTCTCAAACAAGACAACCACTGGCAATGTCGGGGTACGACCAAACAAAAAAGAAAAAGGTCTAATGCCTAGTGCAATTGCATGAAAATGTCAGTGTATTCAGCATCTGAGGCCAGTCAACTTTAGACCTTGGAGACAAGGACCTTTTCATGTCACCAAAAGTACAATTAAACCTTTCAGTTTGAACATTACCCATAGTGTGATATATAGTAGTATGGGATTTGGCAACACCTCACAATTTTAACATTTTGGCAATTAGAGAGCTTTCAAAGTTTGCACCCTTATCTGAATGGATTTGTGCCAGGAAATCATATACATAAAAATTGTTCAACAGAACACAGGTAACAGACTTTGCAGTTTGATTTGGACAAGTGTACGCACACACAAGTTTTGTGAAGTGGTCGGTTATTACCAACACATCAACTGACTTACTATTGATATCCTAAGCCATCCAAAAATCGACACAAAATAACTTTAGTGGCACTGTTTTAGTTATCGACACAAGTGGTACTGGCCTTTGGCTCAGGAGTCTTATGCAACACACATCTCTTGCATAGCGACATGTACAATTTTTGTCAGTAATGGTGAATAAGTGGAAGGACCCAAATGCAGGATGCAAATGGAGTATGGACAAATGGTTTTTAATAAATGAAATAGGCAGGGGGAAAAACACAGGCCAAAAGAAAAAAGTTAATAAAGAACAACAAGCAAAGAGGGCAAAGGCAGAAACAAAGTCCACAAAACAAGCCAGGGTCTAAACACCGGCAGACAGGGCAATGCAGGCACATACAAAACCAAATCCAAATCCAAAAGAAAAACACTCCAAAAAATCCAAGAGCCGGCAAACATGATTAATGATGGCAGAGCAGAAATACAAACCGAAAAACAGTCCAGAGTCCAAACCAAAACAGAGGCAGAGCAGAGCAGAGCAGAACAGGGGTCAGGGTTAGGGTCAGGATTTGACCTAACAATTTTGTGTCATTCTCCAAAGAGTTCCAGGAAAATCTTTGCTTTGGAAGCCAAAGAGTGCGGTGCTGGCCCTGATGACCTGCGTCATCATGCACCCCTTTTAGGACCAAACCTCTTAAGCACAACATACTGAAAAATCTTTTTCTTGGTTTTTGGATTCTTAGACACCCAGTAAAGTAAGCCTAACTTGATCGTGATTTTACTCCATTGTCATACAGTGTTCATTTGACCCATTACATTTTTCTCCCCTACAAGGCCTTCTACCACACTCTACAAAGAACCTCACCTTACTTTATGACTGTATCGAGACGCTGCTTGTCAAGTCACGTCAAGTCAATTCAAGTCAAGTCAAGTCAAGTCAAGTCAAGTCAAGTCAAGTCATGTCAAGTTTATTTGTATAGCACTTTTCACAACAGACATTGTCTCAAAGCAGCTTTACACAAATCAACAGTCAAGGTGAATGGTGTGCATTTATCCCTGATGAGCAAGCCTTAGATGTTATGAGGAAGAAACCTTGAGAGGAACCAGACTCAAAAGGGAAACCCATCCTCATTTGGGTGACATCAAAAGTGTGATCATAAATCTTTCAACAGTACAGAACACTGGAAAGAGAGAACTAACATGAGCACTGGAGTATAAGATTATAAGTAAATGTTCTTTCTACAGTCTTTGGTATAAAACTAGGAGCTACTGAGCTCAACATTTGTGATCATCACAGATCCAGCATCAGCTTCTTCATGCCAGAGCCTTTAAACACTCCAGGAGGTCCAATGTCAAACTCCACACATGCAGTGGGATCCAATTGGCACTTGTCAAGCAACTGAGCATGAGTAAGCTTATTAAGTGGGTCATGCTCCAAACCTCTCAAATGCTGAACATATTTGACTGCTCTAGCTGCAGTAGCTTCCTCCCAGAGACGATGAGAACGGAGCACAGCTGACATCTACTCACAGGACTTTCCCTTCAGCAAAACTCTGAACCAGGTAAGTCACTTCCTGACATTTCTGCGACCCAGACATTGTCTCAACTTCCTCCCCTTTTGCATGTTCGCAGGACAAATGAAACATACCCTGCACATGCTTAACCCCAAGTGTCTCTGGCTTCATAGCTCAAAATATCTATATAAGTCTGTGCAAAATCCTGAAAGTAGTGAAAGGCTCCCGGCTGGTCCAGGTATGTACTGTATATCAAACTCAAATGGAGCCATCTTTGCAACCCATCTTTGCTCGCAGGCATCAAGCTTTGGCTTGGTTAAAATATACTTGAGCGGGTTGTTATCCGTCCAAAGTGTAAATCTGAGCCCACGAAGCCAATGACTGAATTTATCGCAAATGGCTCAATTTATGGCCAGAAATTCAAGCCCTTGAGCAGGATACCTGAATTGAGCATGGTTAAGGGATTTTGCAGCAAAAACGATTGGTCTTGTGGTAGCATGCCCCTCCCGAACTTGGGAGAGCACGGCCCCAAGACCACTCGTTGAAGTATCCAGAGAGATCACAGACAGAATAAACGGTTTCGAGAAAGTCAGAATGAGCAAGTAAAACATGCTTTCATGCGTCATCTTAATTCTCAAACCCCCCTCTACTTATATATTGTCCAATCACCTAGGGTGAGTTTCCGGACAGATCCGGACCGATGTATAGGGACATAGATGCCCCTTGCATTCCTAGGTTTTTTTTGCCAGTTGAAGCTGAAAAAGAGGCTTCGCAATCAATGAGCAATTCTCAATAAAATGTTGATAGTATATAACCATTCCAAAAAAAAAACTAATTTTGCCCACCGAGGGGCATTAAGTTAAGATGGAGACCATTAAGTCCCTCTCCATTCTTCTTCAAAACTAATACTGACGGTGATGCAAATTTGCTGGATGACTTTCTGATTAATTCTTTCTGCTTCATTTAATCTAAAGTCTGTTTCAGCTTGTGATAGTGTGCTGGTGAGAGTCTGCGATAAGGTAAGCGAGTAGGTCTGTCATTCATCAAACAAATGCGATGACAGAACCCCTTTCCTTCACCACAATCCAATGAATGCCTAGAGAAAACCCATATTTACCCATATTCCTTTATCAGGCCAACGAGCCTGCTTCTCCAGAAAGGCGACACCTAACAATCATTTATATTAAAGTCTTTGAAGTCAAGCTCATCCAAATAAAAGTCACTAAAGTGCCAAACACCAGACACTGATCTTCTTCTGGACTGGCCATGTTCTGGAAGAATTTCTGCTTTGGCACCTGATCATAATCTTCCAAAGCAATGCATGGGCAGACATCAGCAAGCTTTGCGTTTCTGCGGTTTCTGAGTTTATGGGGTTCATCATTCCCACTGGGATCCAACCATCAACCCATAAAGGCAAGCTCACTCTACCGACAAGGACATTGCAATGGACACAGCTAGAAGTACTAGGCTAAATCACAACCGTGCTGCCCACTGAGTTTTCCAGTCCTGGTGGTAGCCGACCCCAGACAAGGTGCTCACTCATTGGCTGCAAAACGACAGCAGATTTGGACTTTACTACCTCTTCACCCTCAATTATTGGAAGCATACGTAGAAACTAACAATGTTTACTCAGATTTGACTCAGATTGGTTTTAGCACATTGGTACCAATGACAAGCTGGACCCCCTGTCCACTTACAAAAAGGACTGGGACACTAAAACAGAACCCATACACCTCAATTTTCAGATAACACATACCTTCAAGACTAGTCTGTTTCCCACCAGACCCACTGAAAGAAAAATGGTGTAGGAACGATCCTGAAGGAAAAGTACAGTAAGAGTGTAGTGGTGGTGAAGAGAGTTTCTGATAGGGTAATGAATGTGAAGCTGGAAGTTTAAGGGGTGATGATAAATGTTATCAGTGCCAATGCTCCACAAGTGGGTTGTAAGATGGAGGAGAAGGAAAAATTCTGAAGTAAGTTAGATGACGTCGTAGAAGATGTACCTAGGAATGAAAGATTAGTGATTGGGACAGTCTTCATTGGCCGCGTAGGTGAAGGGAACAGAGATGACAAGGAGGTATGGGTAGGTATGGCCTTAAGGAGAGGAATGTGGAAGGGCAAATGGTGGTAGATTTTTCTAAAAGGATGGAAATGGCAGTTATGAATACTTATTTTAAGAAGAAGTAGGAGCACATGGTGGTTTATTAGAGTGGATGAAGGTGCACACTGGTGGACTATAGTCTTTGCAGGAAATGCAACCTGAAGGAGATTGGAGACTGTAAGGTGTTGGCAGGGGGGTGTAGCTAAACAGCATCAGATGGTGGTCTGTAGGATGGCTTCGGATGTGAAGAAGGTGTGGGTGAGGAATGGAAAAAGAATAAGATGGTGGAAACTAGAAGAGGAAGACTGTAATGTGAGATTCAAGAAAGAGGTCAGACAGGGGCTCACATCATTTGCTTTGAGAATTCAATGGAGAAGTATAGAGAAGGTCAGAAGCAGGTGCATTGTGTGTTTGTAGATTTAGAAAAAGCGTACAACAGGGTGCAGAGAGAGGAGTTGTGATTTATTTTATTCTTCTGTATTGTACTAAACATGCATATATACACACGTTATACATCTTTTGGAGACAAATGAAGTAACAGCATAAACTACATGATGATGTAAAAATAAAGTGCTGTATGAAGGTTTGCAAGCTCTGAATGCTCCTTTGTATTAAACTAAGAGGCAAGATATCGCCTTGTCTCCATCTCCTGCTGTGTTGGTGACCATTTGCTCATGATTTAATCAATGATCTGAGAGAATGCTAAAGATAATGTGTGAACCTTTCAGTATTTCTATAATAATAAAGTGATCTGAGAGAGAGAGAGAGAGAGAGAGAGAGAGAGAGAGAGAGAGAGAGAGAGAGATATCTGAGTCAGCACAGCTACTTCCCTTGTATGTTGTGTTTTCGCTGAACAAAAAAAGTTTACAGTCAGATGTGTCAGAGAAGTATATAAGGGTGGTGCAAGACATGTATAAAGACAGTGTGACAGCAGTGAAGTGTGCAGTAGGAATGGCACATGTTCAAGGTGGAGGTGGAATTGCATCAAGGATCGGCTCTGAGCCCTTTATGTTTGCAGTGGAGATAGACAGGTTGACGGACGAGGAGTCTTCATAGACAATGATGTTTGCGGATGATATTGTGATTTGTGGTGAGAGAAGGGAGCATGTTAAGAAGAGCCTGGAGAAGTTGAGGTACACGCTGGAGAGAAGGGGAATGAAAATCATTAGGAGTAAGACAGAGTACATGTGTGTGAATAAAGGGGGGGTGGGGGGCAGTGGAGTGGTGCAGTTGCAGGGAAAAGAGGTGGTGAATGTGGGTGAGTTTATGTACCTGGGGTCAACAGTGCAAAGTAATAGATAAGTAAAGAATAGAATGCAGGCAGGGTGAATTGGGTGGAGAAGAGTGGCTGTAGTGATTTTTGATAGAAGTGTATTTGCAAGAGAGAAAGGGAAAGTTTATAGGACTGTGATAATACCTGCTATGTTGTATGGTTTAGAGACAGTGACTAAAAACAGGAGGTGGAGCTGGAGGTGGCAGAGCTGAAGATACTGAGATTTTCATTGTTAGTGACGAGGATGGAAAGGATTTGAAATGAGTTTTATAGACAGTGTAAGAGAGGTTAGATTGAGATGGTTTGAACATGTGCAGAGGAGGGACATGGGGTATATCGGTAGGAGAATGCTGAAGATGAAGTCACCAGGATGGAGGAAGAGAGGAAGGCCAAGGAGGAAGTTTATGGATACAGGGTAGCATGGAGACAAATGATCTTCTTTGGCAAACGAAGAATACGATTTTTATAATATTGAAGATTTCTATAGCCATGGTGTAATAATGATCCTATTAAGAAGTGGACTGATTCAGGTAGGACACCACTGAAGGCTTAGGGGTGTAATGCACGGCTGGCCACTGACTGTCAGCATGGTCATGCAAATATGATGTTGTTTGTATCTATCAACAATATTTGCTTACAAATATTGCTGGTTCCATTTCTAAAAAATAAAAAAAACACAGCCTAATTCAAACCACAAGGCAATGAATCACTGAATTAATGAATAGACACTGTACATACCTTACATGTTGTTTGTTCATCCTCTGAGAACAAAAGAAAAATTTGGTTTCTATTTGTATTTATATCAGGTTAGAACACAGCATGACAAATGATTGAGAGACAATTGAAAGATATACAGAGGAAAAGAGTAAGAGAGAAGGCATCATCTACATCCTTGCACAATATATGGGGCTGTTTTTGTGTTATGTGTGATGTCACAAAGCAATTGCCAGTCCACAAATTACAACCTCAGTGGCTCCACGTGTTGCTGTGGCAACCTTTCTCGCACCGAGATTCCCCCTTTTGTCACACACACACACACACACACACACACACACACACACACACACACACACACACACACACACACACACACACACACACACACACACACACACACACACACACACTAACAGTTATTTAATAATGTTCCAATAAATCTTTAGGTATCACTGTTTGTGTCACTCCCTGTTTCAGTGGAAGAAACCCTAACCCTAACCCCACCCCCCCACACACACCACATGCACACACATTCACTCTCACACACACACACACACACACACACACACACACACACACACACACACACACACACACACACTAATCCCAGCAAATGTGTAACATTGTTATAAAGATCAACATCTTTAGAAACCCTTCGTTCACAGGGACATACACACACACACGCACACACACATTGGGGATTTTTACAATGCATTTCAGCTATTACACAAAATAAATGTATAATTCAGAAGCATGCAGCATGATAGTTGTCCATCTCATGTGCAGAAATGCCCACACATGCTCTCTCACACAGTCACGCAGTCAGAGTCACGCACTGACAAACTTCTTTTAGTCTCCCAGTTACCATGGCAACTGTCATAGCATCGATTTCGATGGTGGAGTAAAGAAGAGAAGAGAAGAGAAGAGAAGAGAAGAGAAGAGAAGAGAAGAGAAGAGAAGAGAAGAGAAGAGAAGAGAAGAGATAATATCAGAATAGAAATTGTAAAATATAATTAGAGAAAGCAATGTATGAAGGAAAAGAGAGGTAGAGTAAAAAAAAAAAGAACGGGTAAGAAAAAAACGAAATGATAAGGAACAGAAGATAGCAGTTCATGTGCGTGTGTGTGTGTGTGTGTGTGTGTGTGTGTGTGTGTGTGTGTGTGTGTGTGTGTTCAACATGCCCCATGGCTGCAGATCCTTCAGAACCTGACACCAAGGTCAGATTGCTCACTTCTGACAGTGGGTAAAAAGTCATTCACTGTCCATTAACTCTGGACATTTCTGTCAGTTTTTTCCCCCCTTTCTATTCTGATGTTTGGTAATCTACTTCAAACCAAGTGTGTAAACAAGATATATATATAAAAAAAAAAAAACTTAATTGTAATTATAACAACAAAAAAAAAAGTATTATTATTATTATGATTATTATTATTATTATTATTATTATTATTATTATTATTATTATTATTATTAACCCAGCCATTAGGGGGGCACAAGCCAGTGTACTCTTAGTGCCGGTCCCAAGCCCGGGTAAATGGGGAGGGTTGCGTTAGGAAGGGCATCCAGCGTAAAACATGTGCCAAATCAAATATGCGGATCACAAATGAGAATTTCATACCGGATCGGTCGAGGCCCGGGTTAACAACGACCGCCACAGGTATCGTTAGCCGACAGGGTACCGGTGGAAATTGGGCTACTGTTGGCCGAAGGAGGAGAAGGAGAGGAGGAAGGCGTCTACAGAGACGGCAGGAAAAGGAGCAGTGTAGGAGAGTAGAGGTTCGGGTTGGTACTTTAAATGTTGGTACTATGACGGGTAAAGGGAGAGAGATAGCTGATATGATGGAGAGGAGAAAGGTAAATGTGTTGTGTGTTCAGGAGACCAAGTGGAAAGGGAGTAAGGCCAGGAACATTGGAGGTGGGTTTAAACTGTTTTATCATGGTGTGGATGGGAAGAGAAATGGTGTAGGGGTGATTCTGAAGGAAGCGTACAGTAAGAGTGTAGTGGAGGTGAAGAGAGTTTCTGATAGGGTGATGATCGTGAAGGTGGAAGTTGAAGGGATGATGATAAATGTCATTAGTGCCTATGCTCCACAAGTTGGCTGTGAGATGGAGGAGAAAGAAAGATTCTGGAGTGAATTAGATGAAGTGGTAGATGGTGTACCTAGGAAAAAACGATTGGTGATTGGGGCAGACTTTAATGGGCATGTAGGTGAAGGGAACAGAGGTGATGAGGAGGTGATGGGTAGGTATGGTTTTAAGGAGAGGAATGTGGAAGGGCAGATGGTGGTAGATTTTGCTAAAAGGATGGAAATGGCAGTGGTGAACACGTATTTTAAGAAAAAGGAGGATCATAGGGTGACGTATAAGAGTGGAGGAAGGGGCACACAGGTGGATTATCTTCTGTGTAGGAGATGCAACCTGAAGGAGATTGGAGACTGTAAGGTGTTGGCAGGGGACAGTGTAGCTAGACAGCATCGGATGGTGGTCTGTAGGATGGTTTTGGAGGCGAAGAAGAAGAGGAGGAAAGTAAGGTTTGAAAGAAGAATAAGATGGTGGAAACTGAAGGAGGAAGAGTGTAGTGTGAGGTTCAGGGAAGAGGTCAGACAGGGGCTTGGTGGTGGTAAAGAGGTGCCGGATGATTGGGCAACTACTGCAGGAGTGATGAGGGAGGCAGCTAGAAAAGTACTTGGTGTGACATCTGGAAATAGAAAGCAAGACAAGAAGACGTGGTGGTGGAATGAGGAAGTGCAGGAGAGCATTAGGGGAAAGAGATTGGCAAAACAGAAGTGGGATCGACAGAGTGATGAGAAAAGTAGGCAGGAGTACAAGGAGATGCGGCAGCAGGTTAAAAGGGATGTGGCGAAAGCCAAGGAAAAGGCATATGAGGAACTGTATAAGAGGTTGGACACTAAGGAAGGAGAAAAGGATTTATACCGATTGGCCAAGCAGAGGGACCGAGCTGGGAAGGATGTACTGCAAGTTAGAGCAATAAAGGATGGAGAGGGAAATGTGTTGACTAGTGAGGAGAGTGTGTTGAGAAGATGGAGGGAGTATTTTGAGCAGCTGATGAATGAGGAAAATCAGAGAGAGAGAAGGTTGGAGGATGTGGAGTTGGTGAAGCAGGATGTAGATAGGATTAGTAAGGAGGAAGTGAGAGCAGCGATTAAGAGGATGAAGAATGGAAAGTCGGTTGGACCAGATGACATACCGGTAGAAGCGTGGAGATGTTTAGGAGAGATGGCAGTGGAGTTTTTAACCAGATTGTTTAACAGGATTCTGGAAGGGGAGAGGATGCCTGAGGAATGGAGAAGGAGTGTGCTGGTACCGATCTTTAAGCATAAGGGAGATGTGCAGACCTGCAGTAACTACAGGGGAATTAAGTTGATCAGTCACACCATGAAGTTATGGGAAAGAGTAGTGGAAGCCAGGCTGAGAGAAGAGGTGACCATCTGTGAGCAACAGTATGGTTTCATGCCGAGGAAGAGCACCACAGATGCCTTATTTGCTTTGAGGATGTTGATGGAGAAGTATAGAGAAGGACAGAAGGAGCTGCATTGTGTATTTGTGGATTTAGAGAAAGCGTACGACAGGGTGCCGAGAGAGGAGTTGTGGTATTGTATGAGTAAGTCAGGTGTGTCAGAGAAGTATGTGAGGGTGGTGCAGGACATGTATGAGGACAGTGTGACGGCAGTAAAGTGTGCAGTAGGTACGACAGACTGGTTCAGGGTGAAGGTTGGACTGCATCAAGGATCGGCCCTGAGCCCTTTCCTGTTTGCAGTGGTGATGGACAGGTTGACGGACGAGGTCAGACAGGAGTCTCCCTGGACTATGATGTTTGCAGATGATATTGTGATTTGTGGTGAGAGTAGAGAGCAGGTTAAGAAGAGCCTGGAGAGGTGGAGATATGCGCTGGAGAGAAGGGGAATGAAAGTCAGTAGGAGTAAGACAGAGTACATGTGTGTGAATGAGAGGGAGGGCAGTGGAGTGATGCGGTTGCAGGGAGAAGAGGTGGAGAAGGTGGAGGAGTTCAGGTACCTGGGGTCAACAGTGCAAAGTAATGGAGAGTGTGTTAGGGAAGTAAAGAAAAGAGTGCAGGCAGGGTGGAGTGGGTGGAGAAGAGTGACAGGAGTGATTTGTGATAGAAGAGTATCTGCAAGAATGAAAGGGAAAGTTTATAGGACTGTGGTGAGACCTGCAATGTTGTATGGATTAGAGACAGTGGCATTGAGTAAAAGACAGGAGGTGGAGCTGGAGGTAGCAGAGCTGAAGATGTTGAGGTTTTCGTTGGGAGTGACGAAGATGGACAAGATTAGAAATGAGTTTATTAGAGGGACAGCACATGTAGGATGTTTTGGTGACAAGGTGAGGGAGGCGAGATTGAGATGGTTTGGACATGTGCAGAGAAGGGACATGAATTATATTGGTAGAAAAATGCTGAAGATGGAGCCACCAGGTAGGAGGAAAAGAGGAAGGCCAAGGAGGAGGTTCATGGATGTGGTGAGGGAAGACATGCAGGTAGTTGGTGTAAAAGAGGCAGATATAGAGGACGGGGTGGTATGGAGACAGATGATCCGCTGTGGCGACCCCTAATGGGAGCAGCCGAAAGAAGAAGAAGAAGAAGATTTTTATTATTATTACTACTACTACTACTACTACTACTACTACTACTACTACTACTACTAATAATAATAATAATAATAATAATAATAATAATTGTAAGCCGCATATTTGATTTGCCATGTTTTTGTTTAATGCCCTTCCTAACTCGACCTTCCTAATTTAACGAGGCTTGGGATTGGCAACCCTAATGGCTAGGTCATTATTATTATTATTATTATTATTATTATTATTATTATTATTATTATTATTATTATTATTATTATTAATAATAATAATAATAATAATAATAATATTATTATTATAATAGTTAATATAATAGACTAAAAAGAGTATATGACTGGAAACGAAAATTTCGCTGACTGGAAAAGACACTAAGGACAGAAGAGGCTATCATCTTTCATTGAGACAGATGGCCATAATACTGATCATGGGATAAGCAGAATGTTATGCATACACATTGGAGGAAAAACGGCTGCCCAAATGAGAGTTAACAATCACTAATCGCCTTTCTTATCATCTGCAACCATGACAACGATTGAATCTGTTTCAAAAACGTGCCCGGTTTTCTAAACTCAGTTTGGAAAAGCTGTTTACAAACTTATTAGGGAATTGACACACAGATGATGTGTAAATAATTACAATGGTCTGTGTGATCATCTAATATGCACAATTATCTAAAAACTAATATTCATCAATCAATCAAGATTGCAGTTGAACACATCTAAATCTATGTCTATATCATCACACAGTAGTCTTAAATCATATACAGACTTGCTCATATGATTCCTAACTAGTGGTGGATGGATTACAGTATATGATTCTGGTAATTTAATAAAAGTTCTGTACAAATACACTGCTTAAACATTACTCCTGTAAAGGTAATAAACTTCTTCTTCTTCATCTTCTTTCGGCTGCTCCCATTAGGGGTCGCCAAGCGGATCATCCGTCTCCATACCACCCTGTCCTCTATATCTGCCTCTTTTACACCAACTACCTGCATGTCTTCCCTCACCACATCCATGAACCTCCTCCTTGGCCTTCCTCTTTTCCTCCTACCTGGTGGCTCCATCTTCAGCATTTTTCTACCAATATAATTCATGTCCCTTCTCTGCACATGTCCAAACCATCTCAATCTCGCCTCCCTCACCTTGTCACCAAAACATCCTACATGTGCTGTCCCTCTAATAAACTCATTTCTAATCTTGTCCATCCTCGTCACTCCCAACGAAAACCTCAACATTTTCAGCTCTGCTACCTCCAGCTCCACCTCCTGTTTTTTACTCAATGCCACTGTCTCTAATCCATACAACATCGCAGGTCTCACCACAGTCCTATAAACTTTCCCTTTCATTCTTGCAGATACTCTTCTATCACAAATCACTCCTGTCACTCTTCTTCACCCACTCCACCCTGCCTGCACTCTTTTCTTTACTTCCCTAACACACTCTCCATTACTTTACACTGTTGACCCCAGGTACCTGAACTCCTCCACCTTCTCCACCTCTTCTCCCTGCAACCGCATCACTCCACTGCCCTCCCTCTCATTCACACACATGTACTCTGTCTTAATCCTACTAACTTTCATTCCCCTTCTCTCCAGCGCATATCTCCACCTCTCCAGGCTCTTCTCAACCTGCTCTCTACTCTCACCACAAATCACAATATCATCTGCAAACATCATAGTCCAGGGAGACTCCTGTCTGACCTCGTCCGTCAACCTGTCCATCACCACTGCAAACAGGAAAGGGCTCAGGGCCGA
This sequence comes from Silurus aristotelis, assembly GCF_946808225.1. NCBI lineage: Eukaryota > Metazoa > Chordata > Actinopteri > Siluriformes > Siluridae > Silurus > Silurus aristotelis. The sequence continues at coordinate 22,211,763 of NC_139583.1, forward strand.
TCCTTGATGCAGTCCAACCTTCACCCTGAACCAGTCTGTCGTACCTACTGCACACTTTACTGCCGTCACACTGTCCTCATACATGTCCTGCACCACCCTCACATACTTCTCTGACACACCTGACTTACTCATACAATACCACAACTCCTCTCTCGGCACCCTGTCGTACGCTTTCTCTAAATCCACAAATACACAATGCAGCTCCTTCTGTCCTTCTCTATACTTCTCCATCAACATCCTCAAAGCAAATAAGGCATCTGTGGTGCTCTTCCTCGGCATGAAACCATACTGTTGCTCACAGATGGTCACCTCTTCTCTCAGCCTGGCTTCCACTACTCTTTCCCATAACTTCATGGTGTGACTGATCAACTTAATTCCCCTGTAGTTACTGCAGGTCTGCACATCTCCCTTATGCTTAAAGATCGGTACCAGCACACTCCTTCTCCATTCCTCAGGCATCCTCTCCCCTTCCAGAATCCTGTTAAACAATCTGGTTAAAAACTCCACTGCCATCTCTCCTAAACATCTCCACTCTTCTACCGGTATGTCATCTGGTCCAACCGACTTTCCATTCTTCATCCTCTTAATCACTGCTCTCACTTCCTCCTTACTAATCCTATCTACATCCTGCTTCACCAACTCCACATCCTCCAACCTTCTCTCTCTCTAATTTTCCTCATTCATCAGCTGCTCAAAATACTCCCTCCATCTTCTCAACACACTCTCCTCACTAGTCAACACATTTCCCTCTCCATCCTTTATTGCTCTAACTTGCAGTACATCCTTCCCAGCTCGGTCCCTCTGCTTGGCCAATCGGTATAAATCCTTTTCTCCTTCCTTAGTGTCCAACCTCTTATACAGTTCCTCATATGCCTTTTCCTTGGCTTTCGCCACATCCCTTTTAACCTGCTGCCGCATCTCCTTGTACTCCTGCCTACTCTTCTCATCACTCTGTCGATCCCACTTCTGTTTTGCCAATCTCTTTCCCCTAATGCTCTCCTGCACTTCCTCATTCCACCACCATGCCTCCTTGTCTTGCTTTCTATTTCCAGATGTCACACCAAGTACTTTTCTAGCTGCCTCCCTCATCACTCCTGCAGTAGTTGCCCAATCATCCGGCACCTCTTCACCACCACCAAGCCCCTGTCTGACCTCTTCCCTGAACCTCACACTACACTCTTCCTCCTTCAGTTTCCACCATCTTATTCTTCTTTCAAACCTTACTTTCCTCCTCTTCTTCTTCGCCTCCAAAACCATCCTACAGACCACCATCCAATGCTGTCTAGCTACACTGTCCCCCGCCAACACCTTACAGTCTCCAATCTCCTTAACAGAAGATAATCCACCTGTGTGCACCTGCCTCCACTCTTATACGTCAACCTATGATCCTCCTTCTTCTTAAAATACGTGTTCACCACTGCCATTTCCATCCTTTTAGGAAAAATCTACCACCATCTGCCCTTCCACATTCCTCTCCTTAAAACAAAACCTACCCATCACCTCCTCATCACCTCTGTTCCCTTCACCTACATGCCCATTAAAGTCTGCCCCAATCACCAATCGTTCTTTCCTAGGTACACCATCTACCACTTCATCTAATTCACTCCAGAATCTTTCTTTCTCCTCCATCTCACAGCCAACTTGTGGAGCATAGGCACTGATGACATTTATCATCATCCCTTCAACTTCCACCTTCACGATCATCACCCTATCAGAATCACCCCTACACCATTTCTCTTCCCATCCACACCATGATAAAACAGTTTAAACCCACCTCCAATGTTCCTGGCCTTACTCCCTTTCCACTTGGTCTCCTGAACACACAACACATCTACCTTTCTCCTCTCCATCATATCAGCTATCTCTCTCTCTTTACCCGTCATAGTACCAACATTTAAAGTACCAACCCGAACCTCTACTCTCCTACACTGCTCCTTTTCCTGCCATCTCTGTAGACGCCTTCCTCCTCTCCTTCTCCTCCTTCGGCCAACAGTAGCCCAATTTCCACCGGTACCCTGTCGGCTAACGATACCTGTGGCGGTCGTTGTTAACCCGGACCTCGACCGATCCGGTATGAAATTCTCATTTGTGATCCGCATATTTGATTTGGCACATGTTTTACGCTGGATGCCCTTCCTAACGCAACCCTCCCCATTTACCCGGGCTTGGGACCGGCACTAAGAGTACACTGGCTTGTGCCCCCCTAATGGCTGGGTTGTAAAGGTAATAAACTATACAAGTAAAAGTACAAAAGTACCCTATTCTACATATACATATATCTTCTATATGTATATATACATCAAAAACAAAATACTGATCTACATGAACTCTATTCTAATAAATTGTGCAGTCCAATGTTTCAGTGTCTTGTGCATCATACAATTTGAGGCGATAGTTTTATATAGAGTACAGACCAAAAGTTTGGACACACCTTCTCATTCAAAGAGTTTTCTTTATTTTCATGACTATGAAAATTGTAGAGTCACACTGAAGGCATCAAGGGCTATTTGACCAAGAAGGAGAGTGATGGGGTGCTGCGCCAGATGACCTGGCCTCCACAGTTACCGGACCTGAACCCAATCGAGATGGTTTAGGGCTACTTTGAAGAACCTAGAATATGACATATTTTCAGTTGTTTCACACTTTTTTGTTATGGATATAATTCCACATGTGTTAATTTATAGTTTTGATGCCTTCAGTGTGAATCTACAATTTTCATAGTCATGAAAATAAAGAAAACTCTTTGAATGAGAAGGTGTGTCCAAACTTTTGATCTGTACTGTAAGCAAATAGTAAAATAAAAAATACAGTATATTTGTCCACACAAACTCTCGTTATGACTGTGGGGATACTGTTGTGGTCTTGTAACAAGTAACAAGAAACAGCATGATTTTTGCAATGTAGTGAAGCAAAATGTAAGATATTACACATTAAAATATTGTGATGCAAATTATTTACCAAAATAAAAATATTTAGATTTTTTTTTTTACAAAACTACTTAAGTACAGTAACAAAGTACTTTGTTGTTACTGCCCACCACTGTTACTAACACAGTATGACACTAAAAATGATTATCTAAAAATGAATAAAAGGAGAAAAAAAAAGACCTACAAAATAACCTACAATAGCAGCCATTCTGAACCCAGGTGGGCATGTAATTTGTTTCTTCTTTTAAAGACAGAGAACACTTGCATGTTGAATGTATGTAGTAATATGGACCTTAATATATATTCAAAAGTAACCTAACTGCTACATTATTGTTGTTGCTCAGTACACTAAACAAAAAAAATCTTTAGAGCCCAAACATGTCTCACTTAAAAAAAGTGATATTTAAAGTAAGGAGAAACCTGTGCACATTTCATGTCATAAATGAAATTAAATCTTTTGTAACTCAGTTTAATCATGAGTGAACAAGGGACTTGTTATTATACAAACAGATCTGAGTCACACATTTTGATATAAAGTCTTTACACCCACATGCCTGACTCTGAACTTCATGTACAAGCTGATGAGTAAATAAAGTGTGAAGGAGGAGGGGAAGCTCCAAACTAAAATACCAAATCGTGCCGAATGGAGGGTTTACTTTATTGTGCCATCTTGCTAGTCCCATGCCAGGCTGTTGTGACGTGTCATGTAGGCAACAAGTTTGATCTTTCAGTTCTTGACATGAATAAGCATGTGATACCATCAAATAAGCAGATAAGAAAACAATTTTTTTATCATTTTTCTTCTCATTAATTTATGCTAGCTTTGTAATTATAAGCACTGGGAAATAAATGAGGTAATGAGCTCAACCCATAGGCCACTAATCTTCAGATTCTACAACACTGAACAAGGTTTTTTTTTAGTAAATGAATAAATCTGTCACATGCATATTCAAATGAAGTCTTTACACCCACATGCCTGACTCATGAAGTTCCTGAAGGGCTTGTTAATGAGCTGATGGAGTGAATCAGGTGTGTGGGAGAAGGGAAAACACTAAAATATGCAGAACGTGAGAGTATGAATATTTTATTTAACTGCTTTATTCTGCTAGTCATTTGGCAGGCTGTATTGGTGGTCAAGCATTAGGCACATTGAAATGACTCCATTGTCAGACACTGTGTGTGAGTATTTTTGAAACAATTTTAAATAAAATGTCTGCTTGGTTAAATATATAATATAATATTTTATAGTATTTAAAAAAAATATATAACCGAATGAATCAAAATAATGAAATACACTATTTTAATATATTGATTAAAATGAATAATCAACTAAATTGGCACAAAATAAATTGATTAAATAAAATTAAATATATGGAAAAATGAAATTAAATAGTTTACATTTGTTAGACACCAACACCTAAAACACCTGTGTTTAAGTTTAATAATAATTAAGAAATGCCCCTAAATTCGAGGTGGAGACTTAAGAAACTTGCAGGCCGCAACTTAATCCATTGCATTCTGTACACGTGTACCAAATCTGAAAGCCCTGTACCGAAAAATGTTGGTTGGAAAATTTGTTTCGCTACACCCCTAATATATATATATATATATATATATATATAGATAGATAGATAGATAGATAGATAGATAGATAGATAGATAGATAGATAGATAGATAGATAGATAGATAGATAGATAGATAGATAGATAGATAGATAGATAGATAGATAGATAGATAGATAGATAGATTATGAATCATCTCATATATACATTCTTTCGGCTTCTTCCATTAGGGGTCGCCACAGCAGATCATCCGTATTCATGATCCACATGTTTGATTTGGCACATGTTTTTACACTGGATGCCCTTCCTAACACAACCCTCCCCATTTATCCGGGCTTGGGACTGGCACTAAGAGTGCACTGGCTTGTGCAACCCTAATGGTTGGGGTTGGTTCCCCAAACCCAGGCCACAGCAGTGAGAGCACCCCATCCTAACCACAAGACCACCAGGGAACCTATATATATATATATATATATATATATATATATATATATATATATATATATATATATATATATATATATATATATAAATGTATATAATGTATATATTGTAGGAGAGAAACCTAATCCAGCTTGACGACATGAAGATAGTTTTGGAGTCTTGACTGGCCTTATATAGAGCTCTGACTTCAACCCTATTAAACACTTTTGGTATAAACTGCAACACTGATTGTACCCCAGGCCTTTTAACCCTACATCAATCCTGATTTTTTCAAACTTAATGCCTCACAACCACACACCACAAACTCTAGTAAAATATCTTTTCAGAACATTGGAGGTTATTATAACAGCAATTGTATACGAAATGTTAAAGGGGATTGTAAAAAAGCACATCTTATAATCAGGTGTCAACAAACATACAAAGAATGCCCTTTGCCTTCACATAGGTTTTAGTTCTCAGTGACAGTAAGAGGAATTCTATTACTTTTTTCGAATGACAATCTTATATTATTTTGAGTTATTAAGAAAATAAAAATCTACTTCACTCTTGTATAATTCATGCCAATGTTATCATGCTAGAATATGAAAATGTGGAGGATTTGCATTACTAGAATTACCTGGCCTTTTATTATTGTCTCATATTTGTTTGGCTGTTATACAGCTATGCAGAGCAGTAACTCGGCCTTGCTTTTGACAAGTTGACTTTTTCATTTAACTATGGCTCATACTTTACAGTCAGCAGCAGACATTGCAGATTCAAGGCATCCTTTGACTTCCTGCAAACAGTATTAAAGCCAGATGTAGGAAATATTGTGAAATTTAACTCATTACACTACATAAGTTGTTTTCATTGCTCAGTGCTTCAAATTCTTTGCTTTTTTACGTTAAGAATACATAGTGTTATTTATATCTGTACTTTTGAGAGTCACCAACAGGCAAAACCAAATCCTTCTGTGTGTCAACACACTTGGTCAATAAAACTGATTCTGATTTTGATTCTGATCAAATGATGCATCCTGAGGCTCCCCTGCCATGAATTCCATCTTATTTTGAAGCTCACAACATACAATTTTTGTCAAGACCACTGATGTTATTTTATTCTTTTTTTTTTCAGCACTACTTTTGGGCCATTTTGTAACTACCAAATAGTGTCAGTTTTTTTCTATCTATCAGCTTTAACTACTTCTACTGGTTTTCTTTCTATTTCTTCTTGTCTTGGTGTATGCACACCCCCAGGACATTTGATACTTTCTCCATTAGAACACTCAAAAGTTTTTCAGTTTTGTGACTAATTTGTGCACCCAACATGTCGCTTGGTTGAAACTTCTAAATCAAGTGTTGGGCTTTGCATTTTACACATAGTGTCCAGCCTGTAACAACCCACCACTTAATACCATCGTTATGGTACTACAGCTATAGAAACCATCAATATGAAAGAGAAATGCATATAACAGTAAGCTGCATCACTGACAGGTATCTCATGCAGTCAGAATGAACACCATTACTAAAGATAGAAACATGATTTAAACAATTTTAAAAATTTCCTTTCACTGCAGGCACAGCTGCACTGCATACATAATATCTAGCACAAGCATCAATGTCAACCACAAAAATGACTGGGTTTTCCATGCATTTTTAAGCATCCTCTATCAGCCATTGTGGAATTGTTAAAAAAAATAAATTACATTTAAAATCATCTTATTTAAAACAGTTTGTGAAGTTTGCTACAGATGTGGATTGTGAGCTCAGATTAGTGCGCTCTCTGACCATCCAATCCAAGGACAAGAAAATGCCAACATTATTACATATACAACAGTATGCCTGCTGGATTGACTTAACTCAAATCCTGATTGATTGAAGCAACAGCCTTCAAGCAATATGTTCTTTACGCTACAAGCACCCACACTGCTGACTCTGAAGGCCTCAATGCAGATTCCTTTGACCTTGGCAACACATGATGTGATGGCTGAAATATGTTTGGAGAGAAACTCAAAACAGACATGACAGTGAGCAGCACAAGCAAGAGAAATGCTATAAAATGAAGAGAATAGACTATTGGGAATAATTCAATACATATTCCTGGAAGAAATAAAATGTAAATGTAGGTCGGTGATTCTGATCTGATGTTCATGCCAGCCAAGAAGGCCTTTCTGGCTGTGATAAACCGTTACTGTTTAAATCATCTATCAATTGTCAGACCTGTTGTTGGTTAATCTAATACAACTAATATTTGTACAGCCACGACATAATTTATTTGTTGTATATGAGTACATATACTTATAATATAACTTAACAGCAGTATGTAAATTAAATGTTTAAATTAATGCATAACTTTATGTAAATTACAAATACTGAAATTACAAACTATATGCTATTGACAACATGACCCATGGTTTAGTTCTGGCATATCTAACTACTATTTTGAACTAGCATTCAACCACTAACAGCATGTTTAACTTGGAATATTCTTAGTCTTGGGAGTTATTTTGTAATAGGCAAATATAAATGAGAATATAAATAAAAGATAGATGTAGTAAAGGTTCAGCATAGTACACAAAGTTTCCATAGAAACAGAACATTTTACAAAAAATTCTTTCATCATCTGTGTAAGCACTGCTTCTAAAGATGTAGGAGGTGAAAGTAGTTGATATTCAGAATATTTGTTTTTGTTAAATCATGACATTTATTCCAGGTTCTCATTGGAATAATGAACTCATTCATTCAGATGGCACAAAGGTGTATTGTTTCTTTCTCACTCGCTTAATATTTTTTCTTCACGTTTTACCCACCCATGGATTCTATATGAAATATCACACACCCTGGTTAAACCATTTTTATTTGGTGTTCTTTTGTCTGTGTTGTTAACCGAGTATTCATTGGGCATCCTATTCAAATTCATTTTAACTTTCACTACCACTTTACCCATCCAAGCATTGTAGAAAAGCAGGAAAATGTGTTATCATATAACTGTTAATTTACAGATGATGCCATTGGACATTTTACCCTGAATGCCCTGATGATGTGGACAATCCATTATGAGGACAAACATAATTTTCTGGTTCTTACTTATTATCCTACTAATAACACATTGGTCCAAAATATACATAAAGACTTTAAAATCCTTTTGGATTATTCTGGTATCACTGTCCTTTTTAATGCCATTTGATGTCAGCCACTAAAAACACAGGCTCCTCATCCCTACCACTCCTCAGCCATCACTACAGGTAATACTTCTCTCTTCCCTGTGTGGAAAATTATCAGTTTAATATAGGAGAAAGACAATAGGAAATTGGCTGATTGCTTTGTTGAACATTTTTATTTAATCAGGAAACTCCAATAACAATGGACATAACATTAACAATATCTTTTTGCAATTCTTGATTTTGCTTTAGAAGCAACAAAGAGAGCAATTTCTTTTTTTTTTTTACATAAAAATGTAAGAACCCCATGAAAGAAATGTTGACAATCAATATTACATAAGAAATAATTCAGGAGAGCATAAGGAGAAAGAGGTTGGCAAAACAGAATTGGGATTGACAGAGTGATGTGAAAAGTAGGCAGGAGTACAAGGAGATGCGGCAGCAGATAAAAGGCATTTGAGCTGTATGAGAAGTTGTACAATAAGAAAGGAGAAATGGATTTGTACCGATTGTGTTGACTAGTGAGGAGAGTGTGTTGAGAAGATGGAGGGAGTATTTTAAGCAGCTGATGAATGAGGAAAATGAGACAGAGAGAGAAGGTTGGATGGTGTGGAGATGGTGAAGCAGAAAGTAGATAGGATTAGTATGGAGGAAATAAGAGCACCAATTAAGAGGATGAAGAGTGGAAAGTCGGTCGGACCAGATGACATACCGGTAGAAGCGTGAAGATGTTTAGGAGAGATGGCAGTGGAGTTTTTAATCAGATTGTTTAACAGAATTTTGGAAGGTCAGAGGATGCCTGAGGAATCTAGAAGGAGTGTGCTGGTACCGATCTTTAAGGACAAGGGAGATGTGCGGACCTGATCAGTCACACCATGAAGTTATTGGAAAGAGTATTGGAAACCAGGCTGAGAGAAGAGGTGACCATCTGTAAGCAACAGTATGGTTTTATGCTGAGGAAGAGCACCTAATATGCATTATTTGCTTTAAGAATGTTGATGAAGAAGTATAGAGAAGGTCAGAAGGAGTTGCATTGTGTGTTTGTGGATTTAGAGAAAGCGTATGACAGGGTGCCGAGAGAGGAGTTGTGGTATTGTATGAGAAAGTCAGGTGTCTCAAAAAAGTATGTGAGGGTGGTGCAGAACATGTATGAGAGCAGTATGACAGCAGTAAAGTGTGCAGTAGGAACGACAGAGCAGAAGCAGGTTAAGAAGAGCCTGGAGAGGTGGAGGTACACGCTGGAGAGAAGGGGAATGAAAGTGAGTAGGAGTAAGTCAGTACATTTGTTGCATGGAGAAGAGGTGGAGAAGGTGGAGGAGTTCAGGTACCGGGATCAACAGTGCAAAGTAATGGAGAAAGTGTTAGAGAAGTGAAGAAAAGAGTGCAGGCAGGGTGGAGTGGGTGGAGAAGAGTGAGAGGAGTGATTTGTGATAGAAAAGTGTCTGCAAGAGTGAAAGGGAAAGTTTATAGGACTGTGGTGAGACCTGCGATGTTGTATGGTTTAGAGACAGTGGCATTAAAAAAAGGACAGGAGGCAGAGCTGAAGGTAGCAGAGCTGAAGATGTTAAGGTTTCTGTTGGGAGTGACGAGGATGGACAGGATTAGAAATGATTTTATTAGAGGGACAGCACATGTAGGACATTTTGGAGACAAGGATAGGGAGGCGAGATTGAGATGGTTTGGACATGTGCAGAGGAGGGACATGGGGTATGTCATTAAGAGAATGCTGAGTATGGAGCCACCAGGAAGGAGGAAAAGAGAAAGACCAAGGAGAAGGTTTATGGATGTGGTGAGGGAAGACATGCAGGTAGTTGGGTTGAAAGAGGCAGATGTAGAGGACATGGGGTTATGGAGACAGATGATCCGCTGTGGCGACCCCTAATGGGAGAAGCCAAAAAAAAAAAGAAGAAGAAGAAATCAACTAGTTTCACTTTATACAGTCTCTGAAGCACTCTGTGAAATTTTTCCTTAAATGTTCCTTTTTCTATTAATACATTTTGCAGACGCTCTTATTAAGTACTTATTAAGAGCGACTTAAAGTTATACAACTGAGCAATTGAGGGTTAAGGGCCTTGCTCAAGGGTCCAGCAGTGGCAGCACTCAGTCTTGCTGGGATTTTAACCCATGGCAGTCTGATCAGAAGTCTAACATCTTATCCACTGTGCTGATGTCTGGCTAATTATGCAAACAATTATGCATAGACTATATCACTATGCCAATAGTATACTTTCAAACGTTCACTTACAAGACAGAATAATGCTAGGAAGAACATAAGTGTTTTATATACAGTATATCATAACACACTATTAATTAAATGGTTGAAAAAAAGAAAATGTATTAAATGTTTGTCAAGCTAAAAAAAAAAAACTGGGACCTGGTAATAGTCAATCAGTGAGCGAATAGCTTTTAACCTAAAAATGTCACTCAATACTTGTATAATAAACTGTATAATAATGTATAATAAACTGCGTCACAGATGCAAGCGGTAATGAGCTTAACCTATTAGACAACAGTTATACATTTCCAATACAGATATAAAAGTCCAATTACACCTGAATGCATAACTATCCATCACCAATTTGCAAGCAGCAAGCAACTGTCAGGGAACACAGATTTCATCTTAAAAAAAAACGCCCTCACTTTTTTCACAGAAATATAGTAAACAAGAGCAGGCGTACAAATCAAATGTGTCCTTCTAAATGGCCATGACTGGTAAATCTCCTCTAGAGATTCAACGTGGCATGCTCAACAACATATTTATAGATGGCTTTAAACAAAATACCCAAGACGAGTGTTTCTAGGAAACGTCCCCAGACGTCGCGAGTGGACTTCCATAATGAGAAGTCAGGTTTCTGTAGGAGCAGTCTGAATATCATATCATGTGTGTGCTGTTTGTCTTTCACCCTCTGTCACTCCCTCTCATTCCTTTCTCTTTTCTCTCAGTCTTTCTCCCACTCTCCGTGGCTTCACCGGCTGGTGTAATGCGAGCGTTTATTAGCTGCTGCTTGGTGCAGGCACCCACATGGATTTAAAAATAGCTGCCTGTTCGCTCATGCTGTCAGGCGTGATGAGATATAAAGTGTTTTATTGTACAGAAAGACGCAGAACTAAAATGATGGGGAGATCTGCAGTAAAGTAGAAGGGAAAAAGGGGAGAAAAGGGAAGATGAAAAGCTTTTGATACACAATCAATTAGACAAGAATAATCATCTTGACTGCTAAAAACAGACCCACTTATAATATGCAACATAGCATAGTAGTTATAACAATGACAACACAGGTGACATTTAGAGAGAAGGAAAGGAAATTACAGTCTGCCTCTGGAAACAATCATTTAGGTTTAAAAATATGTGCATGGAGAGAAAGAAAGCCATAGGCAGATCCGGTATGGAGAGTGAGCTTGAGCAATATAATTAAACTTCTATTTTTATTTTCAAAACTAGCCAAACTTATTTCATTATCTTCATGTTTAATCCTGCCGGAAAACGTGTTAAATTACACTCTGGCTTTTGGGTAGATTGTTGCAATCAGCACGTTGTGGACAACAAGAGCCTGGGAATATTTTATATTAGATTTTAGCTACAATGGAGGTGCATGAAATCTTTCTCATATGCACGTCTTATCCTAAATGATTAAATGATAAACAGGTATATATATATATATATATATATATATATATATATATATATATATATATATATATATATATATATATATATATATATATATATATATATATATATATATATATACCTGTTTATAAGGTCCCTCTTCCCCTTCACTCACCATCCGATCTAACCTTTAAGACCATAGATCATCCGGACTACCTACCGCTCTTACTACCTGAGTTTCCACGCTCCTCGCTACTTAGTTAAGTTTGCCATTTCCTGCAGTTTTGTTTCATACTCTTTTGTGTTTGTATAATTAAGACCAAAAAACGACCCCCGGTTCCTGACACCTGGTCTATCCGTGACAATGCTACATCCACTTGTATTTGTTTCGGAGATCCCTCCCGTTTTGAAACACTCCATATATAATATTAGTTTAAGAATTAATTAAAGAATAATTAATTCTAAACCCCTCCCTTATAATGATCCTCAGGACCACAAGATATTCTTTATTTCTAATATACAAAAACATTATTTACTTTTAAGTGTATAAACAAATATGTCTCAATATGTCTTTCATTTGTATTAGGGAATCCAAATGTGTAGCGGTCAGGCTGGAGTACATGTTAAGCAAATACATGGTTGAACAAATGAATGTTTGAGTATACACAATATAAACTAAAGTTTGGGGATACCTGGCTTTTCCAGCCATATGTGGTTCTCCTCCAAACGGTTAGCTCAATGTTGGAGGCACACAGCTGTATTGTACTGTATGTCTCTAGATGTAGTAGCATTAAATTTTTCCTACATTTGATCTAGCTGACCCAAACCTTTTCTAGCATTACATTGCCCCTGTGCACAAAACAAGAGCCATGAAAATAGGCTTTACAAGAGCTGCAGTGAAGATCTTGAATGGCCTGCTATAGACCACTGACCTCAGCCCTATTAAATGATGAATTGGAAGACTGACTGCACCCCAAACCTCCTCATCCTACATCAGTACCTGAATTGACAAACACCCTTGTGATTAAAAGAGCACAGATCTCCACAACCACACTCAAATGTCTGGTAGAACATCTTCCCAGAAAAGTAGAGATTATCATAACAGCAAATGGAGAATTAGTATGGAATGGGATGTTCAATAAGCACATATAAATCTTATGATCAGATTTATTTCCTTCCTGTTGCATTTTTCTAGAATACATCAACAAAAGCAGGAAACAGGACCTTCTCACTTCTACATGATTTAAACAGTGCAGTTTATGCAAACAGGATTAAGATATTAGGATATGGCAACTTAAAAAATACAATATTATATATATATATATATATATATATATATATATATATATATATATATATATATATATATATATATATATATAATATTAGCAAATATCTCTACTTTTTCTCTCCACTTGACCTCTGTATTACACAATATTTGTAGATCAGCGTATTTTAGAAGTTGATACTGTTCATTGTTTGTATTGAATTCAGACATTGAAATTAGTTGTGACATGAGACATGAAGTGACACATTGGTCTGATGTAGGAGTTGCAGTTTTGCTAATGCATCTTGGATTAATTCTGAATTACATTCAAGACTGACAATATTAAGCTAAATTGGTCTGGAAGAGGGTGTATATGAGTGTATTATTTATAAAAATCTATGTAAAATGTAATGCTATCACATATAAAAATGTTATTTCCTGAAACTGCAACTGTGCACTATGTAATGTGTCTTACATGTGAAAACATACAATATTTGAACATTTATAGATTTACATGTGTTACACAATTTATTTATTTTTTAAGTCTGAGCATTTACACACACACACACACTCCAATGGCTAAACACTTGATAAAAAAAATTTAAAATACTCTTTTTTTTCCCCCCGCTTATTTTATATTTACATATTCTTTATCAAAACAATGATATTTAGTTTTAAAGTTATAATTTGTATCTTATTTTTGCCAGTGGTTTTAAATACAAAGTTCACTTTTTCTCTCCAGTTTTACAAGGAATTATGGGACATCATTATATTGTGGATAGATTGCATCCAGCTTAAACTTTATACCACCATAAGCAATGCTTTAGGCATTCTACACCAAAAATAATCATGCCAATAAAAGAAACCTTTGCATTGAATCGGAAATCTGACCGCTGTGATTTACAGGTGCAGGCGCTCATCCCTCTGGGCAGGCAACTGACAGCCTGATCCATGTTTTCCAATAAACCTGTACGAGCGCAGAGATTTGATAAAGGCATGAAGCGTGTACTTGCATGCTCTTGTGCTCTATGATATAAACTTCTCCTACACACAATGTCTCATTATCTCTGAGCTTTTGTTTCCCGTGTGACATGGCAGGCAACTGCAAGCAAGCATTTATACCGTTGCTTTATCTCTTTGATTGTTTCCGTTTGCATCACAGGGAGAGAGAGCGATCTGCCTGTAGGTGTTACCCAACTCCCGGATGAGAGCGAGGTTTATGCTAAGAGTATTTGTGGTGCACTAGATATAGGGTAGTGAATAAAAAGCATGTCTGTCTCAACATATTCTATTCGGTTTGATGCGTGCTAATTTCAGATGCGCCAAATAAATGCTCGTCTTCCGATAATTTTTTTTCGACGAGATATTTCTTATAAATCAGGAAAGAGTCAAAGCTTTATGTTTCTTATGAGGTCAAATCACATCAAGCACATTACATTAGCATTTTTACTTAATAAAAAAAAAACAAATTCCCATGTTTGATTTTAATGTGACCTTATTTGTGTCCACATACTTGTTTTATTGTTTTATCCTGTTGGATATCATTGAATTGCTTTATACTGGGAATCAAGTCTAATTAATGCATGTAATTCATGGCATACTGTGCAAACTACAGTGCAATTATTACTGCTAATGATCACCATGTCTATCATAATCCACAATAATGGGTCATAATATTTAGATTAACTGAAATTATTTCTGGGCTTTCTGAATTCAAATGAAACAACAGTTTTAAGAGTTTTGTGTCACTAACGCATGATTGGAATTTTGAATGCTTTAGTAGTAAAAATCTATAATTGAATTTGGAGTCATAGAACTAAGCTTGTGTGATATTGAATTTCCCCCCATTGTATTTTATCCATTTAAAAATATTTCAGAAAGCAATTTAATCATCCAGATCCAGCAGCCTGAAAAAGGAAAGAATAAAAAAGCATTCCCAGAACTTTTGATTTAAGGATAGAAGGAGAGGCATAACTATATTATAAGCTGTGCAGTCAGGAAGTGTAGCAATCACAAAACCTCAGCTGGATGGTGGATTGTAAAATAATTCTACAATAAAGCGGTGAACAAAAGGCATAACGTCACATTTCAATATAATCCTTTAAAATCGTTAGTCTAAAGGCGTTGATTTAACAATTTCTTTGTGATACAGAAGACAGCAGAAGACAGCCTTAATGCATCGGTCATAGCACAATTAATCACATATCATCACCATAAACATGATTTACCATAAACAGCCTTTATCAGTTCTTTATGGTATTATTTTTTTTTTTCACCTGTGATAAATTCAGTTGATTGGACATGATTTGGAAAGACACACACCTGTCCATATAAGGTCCCACAGTTAACAGTGCATGTCAGAGCACAAACCAAGCCATGAAGTCCAAGGAATAGTCTGTAGACTGAGACAGGATTGTATCAAGGCACATTGTAGGTCCTAAAGAGCACAGTGACCTCCATCATCCATGAATGAAAGAAGTTTAGAACAATTAGGACTCTTCCTAGAGCAGGTCATCCTGAAAGAGCTCTAGCATTTCTCTGTAGAGAGAGAAGAATCTTCCAGAAGAATAACAATCGCTGCAGCACTCCACCACCCAGGCCTGTATGACAGAGTGGACAGACAAAAGACACTCCTTAGTAAAAGGCACATGGCAGCGCCCCTGGAGTTTGCCAAAAGGTACCTGAAAGTCTCTTAGACCATGAGAAACAAAATTCTCTGCACTGATGAAAGAAAGATGTAACTTTTTTGACTGAATGTAAATTCCTCATGTCTGGAGAAAACCAGGCATTACTCATCACCAGGCCAACACCCTACATCCCTACAGTGAAGCAGTATTGTGAGGATGTTTTTCAGTGGCATGAACTGGGAGACTAGGATTGATGGAAAGGTGAATTCAGCAATGTACAAATACATATTGATAAAAATCTGGATAAACCCTCTGGACCTCAGGTTTGGGTGATGGTTCTTCTTCTAACAGGAAAACAACTCTAAGCACACAGCCAAGATAACAAAAGAGTGGCTACGGAGCAACTCTTTGAATGTCCAAGTCTGGCTAGCACTGAATGAACATCTCTGGTTCAGAAAATGGCTGTGCACTAAAGCTCCCCATCCAACCTGATGGCGCTTAAGAGCTTCTGTAAAGAAAAATGTGAAAGGCTGCCCAAAAATAGGTGTGCCAAGCTTGTAGCGTCATACTCAAAAGATTTGAGGCTGTATATGGTGCCGAAGGTGATTCAACAAAGTATTGAGGAAAGGCTGTTAATACTTACATATATGTTTTTTGGGGGGTTTTTTTGGTTTGTTTGTTTTTTATTTTTAATAAATGTGAAAGATTTCAACCAAACTTTTTTTTCATCTGGTCTTTATGGGATATTGTTCTTAGAATTTTAAGGAAAATAATTAATTTATTCAATTTTGGAAAAAGGTGAATTCTTTCAGGATGCACTGTATATCACTGGCTATTGTTCAACTGTGTGAACATAGCCCAAAATACGTCCAAATACATTCCTGCAACAACCAACCACATAATGCAACATCCATGATTAAGATCCTTCTTCAACCTCTGCTCTTTTCGCCCCCTCATACTCCCCCAGACAATCTCTCAGGTTGTGCTGCTCTAAAAACAGAGGCGTGCTCTTCACTCCTAGGCGCATTTATGCAATTCTGTGGATATGATCAAAATCTATCGATCCACTTCCCGTCCTACACAGCAAGGAAATCACGTATCTGCCTCCGACTCAATCACGAACTTAAGCTTTTTAATACAATAACAATTGACTGACAAACAGATCAGACACACACAGGGCGCATTATTCACTCATATCATGTCCATGTCCTGTTTGACATTTTCTTGCAGAAATCCCCCAAGAGCAGTGCTAGGGTATGTTTAATTGCTGCCACTTGCTCAGTGTTTGTGTGATGACGTTTCAGCAGGAAAAGATTGATCACAAACAGTCACAGCCATATTTAACACAAGCTAAAATGTGTCTGGGAATTCCGAGCATGATGTAATTAGAGCTAGACCTAGTGACTCTAACCAAATTTTTAACCCTGGATTGGCATTGATCGCAGCATAGCCCAAGAGAAACTTCTGGATGAGGACCAGAATAAGTATTGAAGAAGAACAAAAGATAGTTATCCTCCAAGAGGGTCCTACAGAGCTGATGTAGTGGTTACTCCTACCTCAGTATTATGGTGATTTTATGGCAGTCCCTCTGCCTCTCTCTTCGCCTCTCTCTGTGGTCCTGATGCAATTTTCTACTATTATTCAACTGATATAACATCAGTGAAATGCACTTCAGGTTGTCTGTTTCACTTCATTCTGTGCCTGCCCTAAACCAAAAGCCCTCAGAGTAATCACATTGATCATTCCACCTCTGCTTCTTCTCTTCACCTCCTTATGTGTTTTAGTGGCATGAGATTGGAATTAGTTTAAGCATTGTGCCTTATTCTGCCTTACATTTTTTCTTTAATAAAATGCTAAAACATAAACACATACAAAAGAAAAGTTGTAATATTAATAATCAACCTTTCTCTAAATATACCTGTGTAGCTGATTAGTATAGACAGGTTTGGTGTCTGACAAATGCTTTTTGGGGTTTGCCTAAGGCCACATCCAGTTTTACACTAATGTCATCTTTTTTTCAGAAACAGTATGAATTTCTACACTCTTTAAAACTTTATAGAGTAACTAAAACTATTGAGTGAATGACATTCTCAACTTCAGTTGAACCTACTTCTAGTTTAAAACTCATTTAAAGCAGAGCTGGAGATTTGGACATGCTCTTATGGTGCGTTTAGGGTGAGATAGAGCTTTTATATGTTTTATGAGTATGAGTTTATGTTTTTAAAACTGTCACAGAATGTTCTTTGAAAGTGTTTCTAATTCATTAACATAACATTCACATATCCATAGTTATTAGCCTATTACTAATGACTGAATGGTTATAATTTCGAGCTTCAAGCTGCTAGATTGTACTTTTAACAAGGTTCAACTTAATTTGAATGTCAACTATATACAAAGGCATCATAAATTATATAAATATAAATGTGAACAAATTGTTGAAAGGATTTGGGAATTTTTCAATAATAGTTTGAAGAGGTAGACATCATCAAGGTTGTTGAATTGTTCACATTTCTCATAATTTTCCAAAAGTCTAAAACAGCATAAAGCCGTTTGCAAGAAATTCACACCAGCACCTACTGAAGAAAAAGTGTAAAAAGAAGAAGAAACTTTCGAACATGACCTCAGGGAGAAAAGCTTGTGGTAAATGAAGGGGAGAGAAGTGCTGGTGCAGCATGGTTTTGTGACTATCACAGTTTGAGTTTGAGAAGCTTTTATGTGTTACTGTATCTCTAATGCAGTTCTCCATCATGGTGGAGACAGGATCACAGCTTGCGCTCAAATTGGCCTTAAGAGAAACATGGACATGAATAGTGTGTACATTTACATTTATTAGACTTTTTTTTTTTGTTTGTTTCAAGTCAGATTGCAATACAAAGAGCTGTTAAATGAGCCAAGAGTGACACAACTGCTGCAAAATTTAATTCCCACCAATTGAGTAGAAATCAGTGCTAGATAAACACTGTAGCGGGAACACAGGCAGGGAGACCTGTAGCTTAATATAACAAGGAGTACATATTATTGTGCTCAGAATTGATCCAAACCGCTGACTAACTACTTGTGTGTTTTGTTGTCCTTGTTTGTAATAATTGGGTTTATCCTTTCCTCTCAAGGTTAAGTTCCACCCCTGTACACCTGTGGCCTTTTCCATACCGATGCTCTGGGTTGAAATTAAGACGGGAGAGCATGAGACAAGGATTCCTTTTTTTGAGCTAGTATGGTGCTACCTCTGCTTGTTGTCCGCCAAACTGATGAGTTTTAACTTTTAAAAGCATGTTATGCATGCAGCTTGCATTTTGTTAAAGCTTCATGTGCTCCCAATGCCCAATCCTTCTCTATGATGATGATTGTGTGTTTTGGCTGATTTTCTGTTTACCTGTGTCTGATTTGTTTATTGTGTTTAACTGTTTCTTGTTTAATATGGCTAATTATATATATTTTTTTTATAATTTGCCTGTGGCAGAATATAATACCTAAGTCCTGCTCTCATTAATAATTTGTCAAACTGCCCGGTTTGTTTCATGTGTCCTTTTGAGTTAATTTCCCCCTTCTTTAATAAACCTTGTTGAAAGTGGGGTTTGAAACAAATGATGTTATTGTTAAAGTGTATAACTTTATCCCACTGTTAGGCCAGCAAAATTCATTTTTAAGTATATCCTCATGAAGGAGTTATTACATACCACTGTTTAGAGCTTAAATGCTTGTGGGTTACTCCTTAAGCAGTATTTAGAAGACATTTTCTTTGAAATAAAAAAAGAAAGAAAAAAGAAAGAAAAAAGAAAGAAAGAAAGAAAGAAAGAAAGAAAGAAAGAAAGAAAGAAAGAAAGAAAGAAAGAAAGAAAGAAAGAAAGAAAAAGGAAAGAAAGAAAGAAATGTGCTTTATACGTCACATGTACTTTGCAGCACAGTGAAATTCTTTTTGCACATGTCCCAAAAATGATAGGAAGATGTGGTCAGCGCATAGGGTCAGCAATGTTACAACACCCCTGGAGCATAAAGGGTTAAGGGCTCATGGGCCCCCAGACCAAGCTTGCTGATATTGTGGCCTGAAAGCCAACCTTCCAATCAGTAAGCCACAGACTTAACCACCGAGCCACCGCCTACTTCAAAACAGTGACACTTTGATAACATATATTTGTCAATGTTATATCATGTTAGGCTAATGGTCGTATTGATTTATGACATGGGACACTAAACTAGCACATATGGTGAACTGACACGCCTGCTACAAGAATATTAACAAGAAGGCATTAATAGTCTTGTGATGCTGGCCACTTTTTAAATAAGTCCCCTAGCTGATTGATCTGTTTACTTCATTGTGACAGTTTTAATGTGACAGTCATGCCTCAGTCACAGTCGTTCCCACTGTTCCTAAAACAGACCAATATAAAACGATTGGTTTCAGACTTCAGCCGTGCTCTGTATATTACAACTAACAGTGGTACTTTGTCTCACGGTCAACACCCATGAAAACTGTGACAAATGACCTGGTGCCTTTCACAAGCTTACTGTAGGTCAGCTACATGCTACACCTCATTCATACAAATATAAATCACAATATCGCAATAGCCCCGAGGCCTTCAAATCTGTTTAGTGAAATATTTTATTTCTTTCTACTCACAGTGGGCCGTAGCTCTGTGCTTACTACAAATTATGTTATTGCCAAAATTGTAAGGAATAATAATAATCAATGACAAATTTAAATCTCTTCGAATATCATTGGTCAACCTCTAAGACTGCCTTAAACACAGAATAGATTTGGTTCTTCATTACACTTTATTTAAAAAAGATTTCACGTTTGGTGATTTAGTTTCAACATGTTGCTCTGACGCATACTGTAACCTAGTGATCGATCACTCGGTTATTTAATGCATACTTAAAGCACCACTGGCGTTCCTGCAGTAGCACATCCTGGAATGCTAAATCGATGAAGTGCTCTATGATATTCTAAGTAATTCACTTAAAGGGAAACATTCAGCTGCGGAAACGAAAGGTTCTGGGTCTAAAATAGCTCTGTCGGACAACAGAGTGTCAGGAAAGAATAATCTCTCTTCTGTTGAACTTAAAGTCCACCAACAGCTCCAAAAGTGAAAGCTGAATAACTTTATTTTATAACTTATACACAATACTGTTCCACTGGGAAAAAGTGGTCATCAACTGCAATCAATGTGCCCATCTTGATCTGTTCTGAGCTGGGAATTTATTTCCTTAACTTAAAATTAGTTGTGAAAGAAAGAAGAAAAACAGATGAAAGAAACGTGTGTAATGCCCGCTGTGGTTTCAGAACTAAAATGATGACCTTCTACTGAGAGTTTGCACTTTTCAATGGTAAGCATTAACATTTTAGAAGCTCTGTGGAGGCTAAAACAAAGACAGCGGGGAGCGTCTAAATATTTGAAATATGAGACAAAGGTAGGCAACACTGGCTTGTAATAGCTTGTTGTTGCTTGTTTTCATCTCCTCCTACTCTTATTCTCACTTTTTACTCTTTTCAGAGTTGCACCATCATTTTTAGCTACAAAGTGTACTTTTTTTGTTTTGGAAATAAACACCTCCCCATGTTGTTGGATATTGATGTGGCAACTGTATTTGGGAAATTCTGGTCATTTCTCCTGTTTTACAAAATGCTTCAAGTAGACGTCCTGTAGAAATCATTGATCTTTTTTAAATCATTGAATACGGTGTTTAAATCAGTTTCTGTCCATGCTATTTGCAACTCTGTATAACTATAATTCCTCATAGCACCATCTTTGACTTGCAGTATAGGTTTATACGTAGTATTTGCTTGCTTTATTATATGGTTATGTTGTAATTACATTTATTTGTTGTATTTTATTTTTATTTTTGTTTAATATAATTATGTCAATTGTGTAAATTGCTTTTGAAACTGCATATATGCTGTAGCATCTGGGTAAGGGTCATTTAGACTTCATGTCCCAGGTATTCCTTTTAACCCTTAACATCTGCATTGCTTCACACAGGATAAGCACCACAGTTTACACTTATATTGGGGGTTGTCATACCACAGTGTCATGCCGCCACCCCGGAAGACACAAAGCAGGAATACCCCCTGGCTTCTCCGGCTGAATTCACTGGGACTTCACTGGGCCCCAGTACGTCTGGGTGGGGGGTCACACACGCGCACACACACACACACACACACACACACACACACACACACACACACACACACACACACACACACACAAAAGGGAGCATTTTCATTAGTTAAATAATAAATACAGTGTTCCAAATTCCATACGACATATACATATCTTGTATGTATTTTCTCCTTTCATATAAACCTAGTGTTAACTTTGTTTCATGAAATAACTACACTTTAAAGGTTTATTAATGTATTTCTGCTTTAATGCTGTATTTTCATTTAATGCTTCATATCAAAATGATCTCAAAATGACCCGTTCTTTATTTTCCAACCCGGGTGCAAATTACTGTATATGCTAGAATATAACATTGTATTAACACAAGTTATACCTTAAAAGCTTATGTCCTGGTATGTTAATGTATCTCTGCTTTATTGCTGTCTTTTCTTTCATGCTTAATATCAAAATGATCTGCTCTCTATTCTTCAAATAACGGTGCACGTTAGATGATCATGAAGTCTACCGTACTGTTTTAATACACTTTGGATAAAACTTTATAAGTTCTCCAAACCAAGCATAAACAGGTAATCCCAACAAACCCAAGAACAAAGGAGGTTTCGCCCTCCAAAGTTCATGCCTGGCATTGGCCATTCTACCAAAAATGGGTGTGGCTCAGGGACTATTAAAATGTCTCAAACCCCACCAATCGTTGCTCAGGAACTCTTCTTCAAGACGGGACTCAAACCCTTTGAGGCAGATCTTCCAGCAAGCTTTACCTTTAAGAACTTCTCCTACTCTGATCTTCAGGAGAACCTGGCAGAACTTCTAACTGCCTTTTAAAGGACTCGTCAAGAATTTTTTTTGTCTACCACATCCAGACTCTTGTTCAGCAAAAGCCAATGCAAGTAACCATTTTAAAGATCATTTAAATGCATGATTAAGCTTGAGCCCCTTTATTAAAATGAATTTGAATTTCTTGATGATTCTTATTTAGATTGTGGTTATTTTTTAAGTTAAGCTTGCCATTCCTTTTCTTCCTTTCTCTCTCTTTCTTCTTTTTTCCTTCTCTTTCTGCTTCTACATATTTTAACTGCTTTTCCTCTTTTATGTATGCTTGTGTGGTTAGTTCTATGTTGTGTTTGTCTCATTCATCAAACGCCTATTTTTCATAAGTGATTGTCTCTGAGTGCCGCTCACATTTCAAAGTCACTGCAATATTTGATCGTAATACTGTCAGGACCTCCCGGACACACGGTGCATACTTCCGGTTTCGCGGCGCACACTTCCGGTTCCGTGGTGAGCACTTCCAGGTCGGTGGCCATCTTGCCGTTTTTCAATTAATAAAAGATTATACTGTCTGTTTGGTGGACGAACAGACCAAAATTGTTTAACGTTAATTTCATTAGCGTAAATTCAACTACTTAATTTAAATATGAATGAGTAATTATAACCCATTATAAAAACTTTCTTTCTTTTGGCTTCTCCCGTTAGGGGTCGCCACAGCGGATCATCCGCATGTTTTGATTTGGCACGTTTTTATGCTGGATGCCCTTCCTAAAGCAACCCTCCCCATTTATCCGGGCTTGGGACCGGCACTTAGGCTTGTGCAAACCTAATGGCTGGGCTTGGTTCCCTGACCGGGGACCGAACCCGGGCCTATAAATATTTCCCTTTTTCAGAGCTAAATTCGCTACAATGCAAATGTGCTTAACTCCATTCTTGCCTCATCAATCAGTGAATCCTAGCAAACTTGACTGAAATTTGCTTTTCTCTTCTTTTTCCTTCTTCAGTGACTCTATTTAACAGTCGATATTCTCTCCTTTTTTGTTCAGCCATGTCAGTAAATCATTTCTTTCATGAGTGAACAATATTTGAATTACTACTGTTTAAAATTTTAAACTATTAAGAGCAATAATTATTATTAGAATTAACTATATAAAATTATATAAAATTGCAGGTTCATCACTCAAACAAGTTTTACACACTCTGCAGTTGTGAACTTCAGCTTATTATTCAGTCCACCAGTCATTTGAGAGCTGCTGACTAATCACATTTAGTTATACACAAACCTAAATGACCATTCTAAAAAGTGCTTACTGACATAATTTAAAAGCTAATGTGGAACTAGTAAGGTGCATTAATGCAAACTAAGGTAAATTAAAAAATACAGGAATTCTCAGGGGAAGATGTTGTAAAGCCCTAGTTTTTATATCCTCTAAAAAAGTTTTCTAAAGTAGGACATTGTACCGTTGACAGCAAGTTTGGCTGTGAGCTATAAGTGGTATTACCCAAAACTATTTGATGATAATAAGTAAAAAACGTAATTCTTTTTAGAAATAATTGCATGTGTGTTCTAGTTAGATAATGTTCTGTGGGCAGAATATATCCAATTACTACAAGAATTAATAGAATTATAATACTTTATACTAATACAAATTCTAATCTATTGATTCTAATAGAATGACATTAAATTAAACTATTATACAGAATGTATACTGGTTTTATCTGTCTTTTTTAATTTAATTTGAATCGTCTGTTTGCACTAGGATGCACTTTTTTGTGGCTGGGAAAACTTACTTTTAATCTTTAGCTCTGTGCTCTATTTGTCTGTTTGTAGCTCTATGTTGTGTGATGTAGCCTCATGTTATTTATGTAGCACCGGGGTTCTGGAGAAACATTGTTTAATTTTACTATGTACTGTGTCAGCTTTATATACAGTATAGTACACCCTTAACATTCCAGTAACCATTTTTTTTTTATATTCCTAAGGGACAATACTATAGAAATTAAAATTGTATATCTGTGGATATATTTCAGAGTAGTCAATTTGCAGCTTGTAACTAATCATAGAGACACTATTGTCTAAATAACTGGCACCCTAAGTGAATGTCAAACCTCCTGTCCAAATGTTAATATTAAGTATGATCACCATTGTTATCCAGCACTGCCTTAATCCTCCTGGGCATGGAATTTACCAGAGCTGCACAGGTTGTTGCTGGGATCATCTTTCACTCCTCCAAAATGAAATCACAGAGTGGCTGGATGTGAGACACATGGTGCTTTCAAACCTTATGCTTGAGGATGCCCCACAGGTCCTCAATAGTGTTCAGGTCAGGAGACATACTTGGCCTCAACACCTTTATCTTCAGCTTCCTCAGCAAGGCAGTTGTCATCTTGGCAGTATGTTTGCGGTTGTTATAATGTTGGAAAACTGTTGTTCTGCCCAGTTTCTGAAAGGGAGGGCATCATGTTCTGCTTTAGAATGTCACAGAACACAGTTCCATGTTTCCCTCAAAGAATCGCAGCTCTCCAATACTAGCAGCACTCATGAAGCCCCAGACAAGACCTGGATGCTACCACCACCATGCTTGACTGTAGGCAAGACATAATGTTCTTGCTACTCCTCACCAGGGGGTCGCCACACATGCTGGACACCATCTGAGCAAACAAGTTTAAATTAGTTTCATTAGACCTCAGGACATGGTTAAAATTTAATTTATGCGCTTGGACAGATTGTCTTCAAAAAACTGTTGGCAGTCTTTCTTGTAAGCCAGCTTCAGAAGAGGCTTCCTTTTGGGATGACGGCCATGCAAAGCATGTGTGGCATATGGTCTGAGCACTGACAATTAGACCTTCAACTTCTGCAACTAATGCACAGCACGAGGACTCCACTTCTTTGATCAACCCTTGCGAAGCCTGTTCCGAATGGAACCTGTCTTGGAAAACCTCTGTATGACCCTGGCCACGGCACTGTAACTCAGTTTTAGGGAGTTACCGTTCTTATAGCCTGGGCCAGCTTTGTGGAGAGCAACAATTATAATTCTCGAATCCTCACAGTTCTTTGCCATGAGGTGGCTTGTTGGACATCCAGTTGTCGGTATAAGAGAATTGCAC
This sequence comes from Silurus aristotelis, assembly GCF_946808225.1. Lineage (NCBI taxonomy): Eukaryota > Metazoa > Chordata > Actinopteri > Siluriformes > Siluridae > Silurus > Silurus aristotelis. The sequence goes on from NC_139583.1 coordinate 22,237,335, forward strand.
CAAATTTTAACTGCTCTTACACAATACACACAAATTTGTATTATCCTGTCAAGAAGACAAAAACATGAACATGATGAATAGGAGATGTGGCTTTGCATGGGTAATCAACATACAGCTGTTATCACTTAGGGTGTACTCACTTTTCTTTGCCAGTTATTTAGACAATAATGGCTGTATGTTAAGTTTTTTTCAGAGGACAGTAAATCTGTACTGCTATACAAGCTGCACATTGGCTACTCTAAAATAGATCCAAGTTTAATTTCTATCGTATTGTTCCTTGATAAAATATAATAAGATAGTTGCTGAAATGTGAGGCGTGTACTCATTTTGATGTGATACTGTAGCTGAAATGCTAATAAAAAAAGCTTCTTGACATTGCTTGAATGTCGAATAATTACCATGTATTATAAAATTTAAATATAGCGTAGTGCATACAGTGGGGTAATGAAACTGAATTTATTTATTTATTTACTTGTTTATTTATTTATTTTAGTATGTATAAACCTTTGACAAAAATAAAGTAAATGGTCAATATCTTTTAATCTAAGTCAATTTGTGATATTGGCCATGCTAATTGTTTGAAATAGAAGGCAAGTTTGTTATCATGCCATGACATCCAACTTAATTTAATCTAATATAGATAATAAGGTTTTACATAAACTTGCAGAATCCATGCCAACTGAAGTGCATACAGTCATTAAACCAGAAATTAATCATACTCATACTAAGAACTGTGTGTAAATATTTTGTATGTGATATTACTTTTTAACTTATTTGCCAATAGTAAAATTTGTAATGACTTCTTTTCAATTAGAAAATAAATGCATAATTCAAACATTTTCACTATTTGTCAGATTCTATTCAGTACGCAATGTACCATATTTAAATCTTGTACATGGGATTGTATATGTTATCTCTTTTCAATTTTCACTGTGAGATTGAAACAGTTTAAGCTGTATGAGGAGCAAGTATGTAGAATGTTCTTGTGTAATCTAAATGTCAGTTTAAGTCAGTTTGTGCTGAATGTATTTTGTGTATATATTTTTTTATTTATTTTTCTGTTAAGATCTATAATGCAATATATTGTTAGTGATACAAAGTGTTCTTCAATGCATGGCAATTTTAAATAGAAATGTGGAAATAAAACACCACACTTCAATAGAAATAGGTACGACCAGGAAGGAAACCTGCTTATGTGAATAATCAAGCTTTGATTTGTGGTCTAATTTCCAAAGTGTCCGAACATCAGTTGTATGTCGGCCCCTGAGGGATTAGCAATCTGTCAGTACACACTGTTCATTATGGTACTTCTGACTCCTCAAGGCTGGATCACGCAGAAATCTATATTCATCTTCCTTCATCTGTAAATGTGTAAGGCATTAATGCTTACATGAGTTTTTAAAATATTAACTGGATTTATCTCCAGCAAAACAATGTTTTTTTAGGTGTAGGGTATTAGGGAAAAAATAATAACTGCCTATAAAATGCACTTCTGTTATTATAATACAATTACATGTTTTAGCAAAAAAGCAGTGATTTTGTGTTTGTTTATTTATTATTTTTTTTATTGTATTTTTTTGGTTTGCTTGTTTATCTACTTAGTAACTTTCCATTGGTTTTCCATGTCCCCCGAGTGTTCAACAGTTCTATCAAGTAAGGGTTCAGCAGCAAAATGCACACCAATCTACAACATTTCAAAAATAAACTTTAAAATGCTTATGATAAACAAAAATCCCATTATAAACTTATAGTAATTATTGTGACAATAATGTTTATGTCTAAAAAATAAATTAGCTACTACACATAGAGGTGGGTGGGAAATTTGCTTTCCTTAATCTCAGGTTTATAGTTTATAATAAAAGATGACTAACTAATCTAATAAGGTGATTTGTCTTTTTTTTTTTTTAAAGTAAACATTAAATTTGGAACGGCTCCTGGGATCATGAAATCCCATACAGACTATTAATCTGTAGGTTACATGTAACAAAAAAAATAAAAATAAAAATTTTAAATCATACTTGTATGATTTTTATATATTAATCATACATTGCAACTTCAATTTCGAGAAAAATTTGGGATGCTGTGTAAAATGTAAATAAAAAGAGAATGCAATTATTTGCAAATTAAAAAAAAAAAAAAAAAAAAAAAAATCAGAGGTTTAAAATGAGGAAATGTACTGTTTAACGATAAAAATAAAGTAATTTTTTATTTGATGGCTGCAACACATCTCAAAAAGGTCTTCAAAACTTAAAAAAAAAAAAAACTAAATCAGCTGGAGGAACTAATTAGGTTAATTAAGAATAGGTGAAAACAAAGAGTATTTAAGAGAGACAGAGTCACTCACAATTATGGGCAAACTTACATCTTCTACAATTGCAAATATTCAGAAAATCTGGTGAATTCTGTGTGTGTAATAGATCTTTAGGGCCTTAGGCAGCACAGCATCAAAAACTGGCATTGTTCTGTAATAGAAGTCATTGCATGGGCTCAGAAACAATTCAGAAACCATTGTTTGCAAACACAGACGACTGTGTCATCCACAAATGCAGGTCATTTGCTCAAACTCAATCATGCAAAGAAGAAGCTATATGTGAATATGACCCAGAAGTGCAGAAATCTGTTATTGCCCAAAGCTAATTTTTAATGGACTGAGGCAAAGTGGAAAACTGTTCTTTGGTCAAACTAATTTATTTTTTTAGAAACTATGTACTGTATACCGCATCCTCCATACTAAAGAAGAGAGAGACCATTTGACTTGTCTTCAGTGTTCAGGTCGAAAGTATGCATCCCTGATGGTATCGTGGTGAATTAGTGCATATGGAATTGGAATATTTTACTTCTGAAAAAGCACAATCCATGCAAAATTGTAAATACATGTTTTAGAAAAACATATGCTTCTATCAAGACTTTTACTGGAACGGAACTGCATATGTTAGCAACGTCAAAAGGAAATTATCTTAATTCTCTGCCTTTCTGAAAAGATATTGCCTCAATTGCATCCACTCCCTGATTATTATTGTACATGATACCACCATATGATTATCTTTACTAGCTGAGGTTTTGGTCTTATATAATACATTTTTTATTTTTATATATTTTTAAAAAAAAATTTTATATATAATTTTTTTTATATTTTTTTTCTTTTAAACTGTGAATGTCAGCTAGGTAGGCACTCCAGTTCCCAGTAACTATTGTGGCCTACAAATATGTACTTTAATTACTTACACACACTCGCACACATTTTCCAGCTCTCAGTCTCCCAGGTACAATTAGACAGACACACACTATAAGGGAACTTTCATTCACAAAGATGATGCAAAATAATACATTCACTGAAATTTTTTTATTTGATGTTTGCAACCACTTTGTAAGTCGCTCTGAATACGAGTGTCTGCTAAATGTTTTAAATGTAACAATCATTTTTTATTCCTTGATTGCTATTGTTGAGTTCCATTTTTTGCTGAACTATTTCTGCTCCTGCTTTTGATTTCACTTTGCCCTGTTCTATTCTGTTTGTAAATCATTCCAAACTTGGCCCGTTTTCGACCGCAATTTTGTATTATTGTTTTGTATTTTGCTGCCTTCTTATTTAAGGTGCTTTACTGCATTTCCATCCATCTATCCTTGTATTACATGACAGTAAGGTTATGGGTTAATTATTTTTATTAATTAATAAATTGTTTCATTTATTTAATTATTTATTCAATACCACTAAACACTGGTCAAGGTCAAGCCTATCCCTGGAATCCTAAATACTTTTTATTTGCCAAATACATTTATATGCCTTAGTATTTGTCTGAGTGCTTGTTGACAATATGATACATTCAAAACACATTGCAAACAACACAGTCCAATTACAATTCTTACATTGAAACATTGCACGTAATATACAAATGCTACATTGTAAGTGTAGCTGGTAGACAGCAGGTTTAGATGGAGGACACATGTGTGAGGGTGCAGTTTAGGGTGCATGAAAACAGTCTGGCACAACTGTAATAGAGAGTATGCAACACATAATATCAATAATATAAACATTTTGATAAAATTCTACCACTTTTACTACTATTACTACTACTACTAATAATAATAATAACACAATATTACTAATAAAACATTTCCAGTGGGGGGCCATGCATTTGGTACCTGGGCCTTCAGTGGGACTTTACCCGACTTTATCCACCTCTTAATACCGCCAATATCACGTCGCAATTATAAAAAAAAAAATCAATACTATACAAAAACGCAATATAATGTGTGGCATTACAGAGAGACAGAGAGATTTTGCATATGGAGGGTGAATACCACTTTACTAAAGCATGAAACTCAGTTAAGACAACTCCAAACCTTTACACTACCACCGCAACTGTGCCACCTACATCATCTGGAGCAGTTCAGAATCAATATTTGTCGAATAACATGACAAAAAAAGATTTTAATAAAATACAACCTATTACCAGAAATGCAGACTCATAATATGCACCGCTCCTCAGAGGCTGTAGGCCAGTGGTACCGCTCGTATTCACTGGTCTGGAAGTGGCGAACAAACCCTTTCCTCGGCTGAGACAAGATAGCTAGCTTCGGGGTTGGCCAACCTCCTCACGATGTCTAGCTTTTCTTGAAAATGGATTTTTAACTATATCCAAGACCAAATCAATTTCTCTTCCTCCATAGGCATAAAAAATTGAAGCTCAGATGTATTAATGTGTGCATTATGTATGTATATATATATATATATATATATATATAATGTCATTCAAATGACCTGTAAAAGCTACAGCCATTATACATAGAGACTTAAGTGTGCTAAATATTTTTTTCTGACCAACTGTAATAATTATGATAGCAAAATAACACAGCTCTCATTAACAATTTTTTCTTATTATAATATTTCTGTGTTTTTTTGTATAGGCACAGGGTGATGCAGATCAATAGACAGAATAGCAAATAATTGCATTGTGCATTTAGAATTAGAAAAGTAGGAAATAATATATATATAGATACAGTATATACAGTATAATATATAATATGTACATGTATTATGATGTACACACTGATTGATTATATGTATGTTTATCAGTGCTACTAATGCTACCATTAACCTTATTATCTGGATTGAAAATATAAAAGAAAATGAAATAAAAACATTCTGATTCTCTCCATTGTAGATTTTTATATAGGTTTTTTAACAGCAAACATTGTCCTTGAGAGGATTTTATTCTCCATTTCACCACTGAGGGTTTTGTCACTGTTTTTTTTTTTATAATTTCAGAAAAGTATTATATCTTTTGAGGTGCTAGAAATTACACATCAACATAGCACCCTGAGTTCAAAGCCTAAACTAAGGACACCAAACTTATTAAGGATTATTATGTATGTTTAGGCTGTAGGCTAAACATATTTAGGGTGTAAATTAGATTTTTTTTCTCTAAACCTTTACATGAAACAAAGGCCAGGGCAGGCATCAATGCAACGTGTAACTAGACCCGTCTTGTTTTATTCAAGCCACAACTAAATCTGTCCTTGTCCTTTTTCTTTTTCGCCCCGTCTGTCTCCTTTTTGTTGAGGGCTTACTTAACCTTAGGAGAATGCTTTGATTAAAATGTAAAGGCTGTTCCTGGCAGGCCACGACTCTTCTGCTGTGATTAGGCGAAAGAAGGATGAAGGAAGAGGGCTAGCTTTAGATTGAATGCCGGAGCCAATGCCTCTCCTCTCCGAAAGAGTGGTGTGCTGACATTTCACAAGTCTCTGTTTACTGCAGTGTGAAGTCACCCACATCTTTCCCCTGTGCATGTTCTCACTTTTCCATTACAAAGTCTTTATCTGCAAATTGCCCTTTTGTGAACTAGCCCACACACAACCGGAACATGGGGCTATATCAAATAAATGACCTCGGGTCAGGTATATACAGGAACACCATTAGTAAGTGCATCGCTGAAGCTTCCTCAGCACACAGTCAGGCTTACGGTGAAATCCGCTACCTTAATTACCTTATACAGTGAATAATTACTTACCTTCCACAGCAATAGTCTTTGTCACAACTGTGAGAAAGTGACAGAAATAGTGTCGAAGTGTAGCCTAGCCTCATAATATTTGCATTATAAATATTATTCAATGTACATTACAAAATCTGTTGCTCAAGGAAAAGCAGGAAAATGTTTTAATGTAGCTCAGAATATGTCATTTTACTAAAAGGTTGGTCATGCTAATCCACGTGTTCTCAAACCTGGTCCTGAAGTACCTCTTGTCCTTTACATTTAAGTTATTTCCCTGCTCTATTCACACCTGATTTATTTCATTAGCTAATTTGATTCAATTTATCAGCTAAGCCTTTATTCGATGACAAAGAAGCAAAAATAAATAAAAAATGTGCAAGACAGAGAGTACTCTAGGACAACAGTTTAAAACCAGCATTCTAATCCAATCCAAGCTATGTCATAAATATCATGTATTCAAAGCTCACAACCATTTAAGGGTTCACCTGTCATGTATTATCATCTAAATTCTACCATATATATATATATATATATAGTCTAGTTGATAATTGAGCTTCTTATTTATACTTGATTAACATGTAATAAACAATTGTGCTATTCAATATCTTTCTCCCAAAATTTGTATTGAGTAATAGGATTAGCACTCTTAACCTGCCCAAATGAAATCCAGCAATTTGGTTCACACTTCTGCGAATTATTCCTGCTAATTTTACACGAAACGAGGTTGCAATCAGGGACATGAGGGTACTAACGGCCATGCTCTCCGAGCCTTGCTCTCATGTGAAGCCATTGACTCTTGTTGTAGTGAAATCATTCGTCTTCTCACAAATGAACCTCCCATAATTGATGACGGCACAATATTAATAATTCAACCCCACTGATTCTTGATCAGATTAATGATGGGGGTCTATCGAGCCTGAACAATGTCTTGGGTTGAAATAAAAAGCCTGTTGTAAAGATTAGTTAATAGCAGTGAACTTTCTTTTGGTTTATGCTCCAAGCAAAATGGGAAAAGGGAAGCACTTAGAGGGTTTGAGCAGACAATTATAAAACACCTAACAACTATTACTCATTCCTTTTAAGGGTTGCAGTCTGACACTGCCTGTGTCTGTGCAGTAATATCTATCTGTGTCTGGTATATATTTTCAATTCCTAAATGTGAAACTCTGACAGTTTCACAACCTCAGTTTTATCAGTCAAGTTTTTAATTAATTAGTTTATTTAGTCATTACTAATTATTAAGAGTGTGTGTGTGTGTGTGTGTGTGTGTGTGTGTGTGTGTGTGTGTGTGTGTGTGTGTGTGTGTGTGTGTGTGTTTGTGTGTGTGTGTGAGAAAAACTTTCCTACAAGCTTCACTTAAAACCACCAGCTTGCATCCACATGAGAAAAAAATAAAAAACAATCTCTCATGCAATGCTTTCACTTCATCTGGATGCCAGTCCTAATGCACAGGAAATTTTTTTGTAGGTAAAAACGAAAAACCACTTTCAGAACCACTTACCTAAACATGACCAGGCATTTATTTTATCTTAAAATTATAAGCAGATGATCAGTTGAAAATAATCCATGCCACGGGTTTATAAGAACAAATAATCACAGGCCTAAAAAGTTGAGTCCGCATTGTATAAGCTGCATAAGGTGAAGGAGGGTTTCGTGTGTAATATTGCTTCCTGTCTAATTATTTTCTCAAGCATATGAAGCAAAACTGAGAAAATTTATGAACACCATTCCCATTGGAGTGAGATAGAGAGCTCAGCTCTATTGTAGTGCCTCGCTGATCGATAGCTCCTCATTTCCTTTGTGAAGTGCCCGTACTGCAAGAACCATGAGTACAGAAAAAAATGGAGCTCAGCTCAGCAAATAGGTGGACTTTCTGATTGCAATTGCTTAAGACTGAAAGCAAAGGCAAGTATTAGTGCCGGCAGCTAAGGGTCGGCACAAAGAAGGTAGGTGTTAATTACTTATTGATCCAATTTAGCTGATGATTTCCTAAAATGTTCAGGTGGAAAGTGAAGTGTATGGGGGATTAAACCCTCTGTCTTTACCCAGCACAAAAAGAAAGGAAGGGAAAACCACTGTAACCTCGTCTTTCTTTCTTTTTTTTTTTTTTTTTTTTTACAGCATAGCCTTGAGCAGCATGTTCAGTGCCTGGCTTATTCTGCTGCCCTGCAGGCTTGCTGAGCGTTCCTCTCTAGATCATCACAGATACCTTTGATAGGTTTCCTGGAATTTCCAATGGCCTTATCCATTCTGCTGAGGACCTTAATCATTAGATCATCACCCGATCATACACATCTTTTTTATGTATATAATAGACATAATTTTCTTTTTATGATGTTGGTGTTATTTTACACTACATTTTACCATTCCTCTTTAGCAGTGTGTGGTGCCCTAAATCTCCCAGATCAGCTCTTTGTGAGAAGGCACTGTGTGACTGTATGTATGTGATATTATATAATGTTAACTTCAATAATGCTAAATTACTTTCACTGCAACCAAAGCAGTGTTCAGTTACAGTGATGGAAAACAATGTGCTTACGGATTTGTTTGTGTGTGCTGCAGATGCAGGCCTCAGACACTCTCAAATCAGACCATAGGCTAGGAGGCCGGTTTCCTTCCTATCGCTATCCATCTCTTCCTGGCCGGATCGATGACATTAATGCCATTATCCGTCTGCAGCATGCCACCTAATCTTTTATTTAGCAACAAGGAGGTCTATGCTTGTTCATCACTCCCAATTTGTTGCATTAGCTGCTCGTCAGTCCACTTTTCCATTCCTCTCATTGTTTCCGAGTAATAAATCTGGAATCTTCATTGATCGAGAAGTCATATATTGTTTTAAAGGGTAAAAGGTTGATAGTCATTTGTATTTCATTCTTTTTGTAATTATTTTTTAATCATGGTTTTGTGTCTATGTTGACACATGCTTTTGCCTGCTAACATTCAGCAGCAAAAGATCTTTGACTTTGCATGAAATATGAAAAACAAGTTTGATAGAAATGCAGGTATATGCATTTTCTGGGGTCTGTTAAACTAACACAAACTCATTATTTCATGTATGTGATGAAACAGCTAGTTTACAAGAATTACACATTGAAATCTGGAGTAGCACAAGAATCTTTGTGGATTCTTTCTAAGAATTAAACACCAGTGCAAATAAGTATAAAACAAATAGTTAATTTACTTATAACATGTTGACTAATATGACAATTTTTATTTAAAATAGCTTTTATTTTTTTTGGCAAATGTTCAATGAGGGCAATGTGTAAAGTATTTTATCAACTAATGTGCCTTCTAATGACATATTATAAAGCAAATACTTTGTTTCATAAAGTATTATATGTGATTATAATGTGATAAAATAATCATTGTATTGACAATTAAAAAATAATAAAGTTTATTCGGTCTTGTATATATTTCCAACAATAAATAAAACTTGTAAAAGTTCATAAATTATATTTCAATTTGTGTGATATAGTACAAATAGATATTTTTTTTATAATAGACATTTCAGAAATAAGTATAAATTGTGTATTAGCACATCCTTAACTAGATTTGTTTAATTTAAAAATGATTGGATATGTTTTTATCCGTATAACCTTATAATATCATGAAAATTGTGTTTAATTAGACTTATGTGCCTTGTGGCTTCACTTTAGAATAAACTTTTAATTTGTCCTCAGGCAATTTTATACTCCAATCAGTGATTTACATACTGTAGCTTTGATAAACTGCACTAAATATATGCACATTTTTGAAATTTCGAAAAAAATAATATTTTTCCTATACTTCTGAAAGAAAAAAAAAATAATCTGAAAACACAGTGGGATCAAGATGATATAAATAACAAGCACTGATGCAACCAGTCCTATGGTCTATCATGTGAAGACCAGCATTCAGCATTTCTGTCTGGCTCTCACTCATATCTCAGGCCAGCATGTACTGTAGGTGTGTATGTGTTTGTGTGTCTGAATGAAAGAGAGAGTAATGGCTGACCCTCAGCTGGATGAGCTGCATCATAGTGAATGCAGGTGAGCGCAGGCCAGCCAAATGGCCACGATCCCACAACTCAGCATCTTCAAACACACCATGTAGCCACAACTTGAACATCACTCAATGATTATGAGGTGTGAACTCACTACGACGGGACACTGCCAGGGGCATGGCATAAAAAAAACAAAACAACTAAAAACATTTGAGAGTAGCAGTGTAAACCCTGTAGGGTGCATTTATTAATAGAACACATTGTGAAAAGAGATTGGTTCAGCCATGCATGGTATTCCTGCCAGCTTGCATGACTGCTAGTGGGAATAGGTGAAGTGACAGTGCCAAGTGCTTGGGGAAATAGTTTGTTCCATGGTTAGTGCACTTCAGTGTGTCTCGGGGACCAGCCTCTTTATAGGTGAGTCTCTTTAGGGACATCTGTAATGAGGGTGCAAAGTGAGCATTAGCTGGAGGCTGAGCTTGCCTTGTTCATCTGTTGGTGCTTATAGTTCAAACAAACCAGATTATGTTTTTATAACATGTTCTCCGGCTTGTAGTCTTTTGACAAAATACAAAGATTAAGTTAAATACATTTACGATATGTGGCAGGTGCCCTCATCCAGAATGATTTACAATTATCTCATTCACACAACTGAGCAGATAAGGGGTTAAGGGCCTTGCTCAAGGGCCCAGCAATGGCATCTTAGTGGTGGTGGAATTTGAACTTCCGATGTGAAGTCCAACATCTTAATCACTGAGCTACCAATTCCCCTATATCTACCCTCATACATATGCATTTCAACAAAACCTGACCACAGAAGATATTGTATTTCAAATCCAAAGAATTGTCTTATGAAATCAGTTTCCTTCCGTGTTACTTGCTTAGTCTTACTCTCTGGTGTTCCTCTGTTATATATCTTCTCCATCGCACTGATTTACTCATAGAGTATGTAACATATATTTTAACATTGTAATAATAAGTCAGGGAATGCTCAAACAATAATTATACATATTGCATTTCCTTCACACAAAGGAACCATGCGCAGGATGGAATTGCGACTGCGAATTATCAGGAATTGAAGTTTGCATGACTAGTAAGTTTAGTAGTCAACCAGTATTTTATAAAGGTTGCTGGCTAGTTTTATTTTTATATAGTTAAAGCAAAAGCCTTTAGGCTAATGTTTTATTTGGGCAGCCAATAATGTGTGTACTTAATAACCACACTGAGGCTACAAAATTTAATTTCAAGTTTTTATCTTGCACTTTTAACAAAGAAGGTAAATAAATCAGTGCAATAAATGTGCAAAACAAAAACCCTGTGTATCATATAACAGTGTGTTAGGAAGTATCCATTCTTAAAACGCACCTGTGTGGATAAGCTGGTTGTTCAGCAGAAATCATTAATTCTGAAACACACTACAAAAGCTCCTTATAGCTTAATGATAAATGGACGATGGGATCTCTACAGTAGCATCTGGAAGGTTTTCCACCATGTTCAACTTGCAAGGAAATGAGTCTGAATCTGCCTTTTTCTTTTTAACGCTTGCATTCTGAAAGCATATTTTTCACAATACTGGCCACAATGGTTACTTTGTTCTTAGAGGCAAATATAAGTGGGATTAAAAAACATTCTCATGCATAACTCTCAACAAAATATTTAAATGGTGTTTCTAACCGAATCAGCTGAATATAATGTTTTTAGTTTTTTATAACATACTATTTTAATCTGCTTTCTCTACCATCTGCCTGCAGTTTCAATGTTGTTTGCATCACAGCTTTTTCCACTATATTGACTAGTCCCCTGGACTAGCAAAAGTCTGTTTTGAAGAGATTTTTATTTGTTATTTTGGTTTTCCTAATGAAGAGATGTACTTGAAAAAAACAAACCCTCTACCAAAAATAGGTTTTTTACATATGTTTAGATGCTAATCAAATGTGATTGCAAATGTTGTAACTTGGATATGCAGATATTACTGTTAACTGTCCCATATAGGATAGAGAAAGCAAACATAACCAAAGACTCCTAAGATAAAGTTTGTAGGTCACCTTTCTGTAGGTTTGTAGGTGACTTTTCTGCTCTTCAAACTGGCACGATAGGAGCTGTCAATTACCATCATTGCTATGATTCAAGCAACTGCTACATGTGTTGGATGTGCTGCTTCTCTTTGCATCTTTTCCCTGCCAGGATTTTGGGTCTTGCTCATATTTCTTTTTGAGGGTGTTATTAAAAACATACCATCTGCAATAGGAAAAACCAAACAAACTGACACTTTATTGCACATTTTCCTTCCCACATAAACTTCTGTTTGTCTTCTGTTTCTGTTTGTCAACAAGGCAGTATTTTGTTGTTGATGGAGGTGGTGATTTAGAGAGGTGTAAAGCAAGTAGTTTAATGCTGGATAGAGAGATCTACTGACACCGTAAACCTGAAGTGCTCATCCACATCGGTCCGGAATGGGTGATTGCGGGAAAGGAATTGATCTATTTGAAAGATGGACAGTTGCTATGGAGATGACTCTTAGCATGACTACTTTATTACTGACTCTTAAAAACCCAGTAAGATCCAGAGAAGAACCTTAAATTAAGCAGATCTTCTTATAGCCTCAGCCATCTTTGTGTAGAGCAACAATTCTAATTCTCAAATCCTCATTCTTTGCCATGAGGTGCCATGTTGAACATTCAGTGGTGAGTATGAGAGAATTGTACTCAAAGCACCAACTTTTTTAACTTCTCTAATACAAGATGCCATTTGTATGGTTCTGCCAAGCAGACAAAAACAACATACAACATACAGCTCTAATCACTTGGAGTGTACTCACTTTTGTTGTCGGCTATTTCAATAATGGTTACATACCGAGTTATTTTTTAGAGGATGGTAAAGCTGCACATAGAAAATAAATCCAAGTTTCATTTTTATTGTATTAAAAAAACTTTCTTTCGGCTTCTCCTATTAGGGGTCGCCACAGCGGACCATCCGCCTGTTTAATTTGGCACATGTTTTTACGCTGGATGCCCGTCCTAACGCAACCCTCCCCATTTTTTCGGGCTTGGGACCGGCACTAAGGCTTGTGCAACCCTAATGGCGGGGGTTGGTTCCCTGACCGGTGATCGAACCCGGGCCGCAGCGGTGAGAGCGCCGCATCCTAACCACTAGACCACCAGGGAACTTCATTGTGTTATCCCCTAAAAAAGATATACTAAACTACTTGCTGAAATGTGAGGGGTATACTTACTTTTGTGAGATAATGTAGATGAATAAACACAAATCTCCATAAACACACCATAATCTAGTGGAACGTCTTCCAATAAGAATAAAGGTTATTATAATAGCAAATAGGGAGTACACATGAAATGCAATGTTTAACATTCTCTAAAATATCACCAAAGAAACTCAGCACAATAATTAACGTGATGCTCAAGATTGTTCAAACATTTTCTAAGAAACAAGTACTAGGTGGTTAATTTATACATTTACATGATGTGTGTGACCTTCTCCCCCCACAGTTCCTGGCATAAGTGCTGGATCTGCAACAAACCTGACCAGGATTAAGCAGTTACTGAAGAATGAATGCATTATCCACTAATCACATTCAATGCATTAAGATATTTACGGATTGTCAGAGATCCAGCATGGGCAACTTGCCCGTAACTCTCCAGAGTACTAACACCTGGAATTCATTAAGCACAGACCATTTAAACTTTCCTATCTTTCACCTCAGATCAGTCCTGTTTTTTCTCATGAGTGTAGCATACTACAAGTTTGTTTGTGTTTTTATTTTTTTGTCTGCAACCTAGCTTTATTGCCCATGTGTGTGGGAGAAGTGTAAAAATGGGATCTGTGATCTTTTTTTTTTTCCTGACAGAAGTAAAAATTTGTTAACCAAATGTGAATGTCAAACCTTTGTGCTTACTATTTGATGCAGTATTTTTAACTAATCCAAACATTATGTAGCCTAAAGAAAAGGCAATGTAACCAAAAATATAACCACTATTTTAATAAAACTAGAAAAATATTGAAAAATTGTTATCTTCTTTAAGTGCCTTGGCTTTTTTTGTTTGAAAATACATGAATGAATAAATGAATTAAGGAAAATACATAAATAAATAGTTTGTAAAACTGTTTTTGAGGTTTGTAGCCAGAAAGCATTGTAGCAGAATGTTTATATTAATAACAGTCCAAATACATTTTCATGATCCTTCAGTTTAACTCTCCACAGAGATCTTTCGATTGTTAATGTGGAACCAACCATAAAAACCATAGTACTATGGTGCATTTAGATTTTTTATTTTATTTTAAAACCTATATTAACAGTAATATATGATTATACATTTTGCTAAAGGTGCTATAAGTTAAAGTTGACTAAAATTTCATTACAATCAAACACATCTGCTTAGAAATTCGACAAAATATTTCATTTTTTTTCACAATGCAGAAATACCTACTATATACATAATGGCCTTATCATGCTGCAAACAGAACCATTTCCATTATCCATGCTGTTTATGAAGTAGCCTGTGGTCAGAAACACCCCAAACCTGCTGTGCTTTGCCCTGAAGGCTGTGGTGTCATTTTCTTCAATACAATGGAATGAAAAGATCCTATTTTTTTTTCTTATATGCAGCACTCAGCATGTTATGCAAAGCTGATCATCTTCATCTCCATGTGTTAAAGTCTAACCACATGCAGACTAAAATATTTGTGTCTTTTCTGCAGCCTATCCTCGAAACACTGGATTCAAGGTGAGGATCAAGCCTCAATAGGTTGCCAGTCCGTCGCAAGCCACCATGCATACACTTTTATACACTCATGCAGAAAGTTCTTTATTCATTGCTAACTATATCTGAGATGAAATGACAAATCTAAGATCATGCAACCGTGGTAGTTACATTTCATTTGAATAATCGGTATACTACATGACACCACATGGACTTTGTATTGTAGTCTTAATATTCCAATATATTCCTGTACCTCGATGAATGTCTGTTTTAAAAACAAATGTAAAACAAAAGCACGAAAAATGCACCATACACTTGTGCTATAGAGTAAAGGACCATTTTAAAGCCACTAGGCAGAGTTCATTTGGTAAACCATAACATACAAAATACAATAGATCTAATCCTTACAAGAGCACAGTACAGTAACTAATTAGTTTTGAATACAGTGATATTTAATACAACAAACCTTTTAAAAATTAAACATGACAGTATGAGTAATATGACAATATAATCATTGTTAAATTTGATTGATCTGTGACCTAAAAAAAATATAACACATTAGTTTTAGAAAAATGAACTAATGAACTGGTGATAGTGATTTTACATTCAATAATATTGGAATAAGATCATGTTTTATTAAATTGCTTCATTGATTTGCCTCATAATGGATATTGTGTATTTCCTAATTAAAGCACTGAATGTTTTAGCTCTTCTACAGAAAGTGTTTATAGGAACATGAACTATAAGGCTAGGCAGTGGGAGAAATTTGCAACAAATAAATAACTCTAGAAAGAGGAAAATACCTTTAGTTTTGTACTCAATGCAATATAAGTTTTGTTGCATTCTTTTTTTGAAGGATACACTCTGACATGGACTTGGAATTATGTTTTTGTTTAACAAAAATCCAGAGTTGGTATATAAAGAAACAGGTGTCCAGAATGCAGAAGTAAACAGACACAGTTTAATAATGTTGTTTGGGTCTTTTACTCTACATTGTGACATTGAATCTTTGATGTATTTATTATTTGTGATTTAATCTAATTTTTGTTGCATTTTTAAAGCTAGTGTGGACTCGAGAGCAGCCTTCAGCTTGTTAACCCTCACATTTGACCCACAGGCATTTGATGGCATAAGTTTTATCATAAAAATATATTCATTTAATTTTAAACTTTTAAATATAATTATCAATATGAACTATAATATTAATATTGAATATATTTTTTGGCTAATTGCACCAAACCTGTGCATCTTTAAGCCATTTAATCTGAGCTCTGTTCTCAATTTATCTCTCTTTTTTTTGGACACATTTTTCTTGGACAGACTGGTAATTTTTTTGTTTGTTTTTCTTTGTTTAACAGGTTTTCCTGGAACAAAATAATGCACAATTACTATTTATTTACCCTTACAAATAAAAAAAATTATTATATATATATATATATATATATATATATATATATATATATATATATATATATATATATATATATATATATATATATATATCTTCAAATATTTCCTGAACAATAACTTTGACTTTTTTTTTACATTTTAACTGGTTTCTTAATTATGGATTTAAAAGCTCTGTTTTCAGTAGCATTAACAGGTATTAATCAAATTAAACAATTAACTCCATGTTAAATTATAGGTAATTTAATCTAAAAGAATTTGTGTTACAGCATTAGTTGTGTTCTGTGTTTACTATTTCTGTGATATAATTCTCTTCTTGTTTTTTTAAGAATGTGCACCTTGAATTTTATAATTTTTTTATGACTGCTGGTCTCCTGCATTATGCAGAACATTTTATATTATATCATAGAAATGGTTTCAATTTGATAATGAGGCAAAGTGAGATGTGCAAAAATAAAAATACAATTTTATTTAATCAAATCAAATCAAATTTTATTTAGCGATCAGTCAAATAAGACCTAAGCCAAGATAGAGCTGTCCTTTTATTCCAACGTTCTCAAGTCTAGCAAGCAGTATAGTATGATCAATGGTGTTAAAAGCTGCACTGAGATAGAGCAAAACAAGTAAAGAGACAAAACCCTGATCAGAGGCTAATAACAAGTAATTTACCACATTGACTAGCTGTGCTATGATGAGGCCGAATCCTGACTGATACATTTAAACATTTTTATTCCTAAGTAGATGTGAGCATAACTGCTATGCTAAAACCTTTTCTAAAAGTTTGGATATAAAGGGAAGGTTTGATATTGGCCTGTAGTTGGACAGCTGACATGGGTGATTTTACAAGCATAAACCACCAACACTGGAAATGTATACAGACAACAAAAAAAAATCAAAAATAAAACCTAAGCATTAGCAATCCAACAACATGAAATAACAAGAAACATGAAAAGACAAATGTGAGACAAAAAGTGTTGTAAAAGGTGGGACATATATGTGCTAAACAAGGTTGACAAGATGAAAGAGTGAGTAATTACTGACATGTGACAGTCATGTGATTTGTTGTCAGTGCAGTGGTTGATAGTAATCCATCACCATAAATCCTGACTGCTTGGTGTATGCAATTTTTATATGGTGACAAAATCCTTCAAAGATGAGCGTATTGAACATATTAAGTGAAGCATGTTATACTGAATAAATAGCAGCAGCTACATAGAATGAATGTATTTATTATTAGTACAGTAATTAATACAGTGATTTAATATCAACTAGGTTTTGATGGTTCTGGAACAACATTTAAAAATATATTAATGTTTATTAACTGTAAAAGGAAACCTAAAATTGTACTTGCTACTTATCTGGTTCTGTGCTTTGCCATATAAGATGGAAACATTTTTTTTAAAAATTTTGGAAAACTGGTTAAAAAAATGAGGTGGTGCAGCAATTAACTTACCACTTAAAGAAGTTCATATTTTTTATTGATTTTTTTATTTATTTTTTAATGGATTATCATGGTCTGACATCAACGGTAAGTTATTGGTTAATCAAAATATTGTTTAAGGAATGCAAAATAATTCACAGCACACCTTGGCAAAATCACGGCGACCTATGTTAGGCATTATCATTACAGTATACTATACAGTCAGTATAGGCAAATCAGTATTGTCAGTCAAACAATATGCATGTTTTGGCGGTTGGGAGGAGACTATTGAGCCCAGAACTAATCCAACCAAATACAGTGAGATTCTGAAAAACTCAGCTCAGAATGTAACTATAGCTCAGCACAACCTGCTTTCTAGGGATAAATGAATGCATATTTTCTGTTCTTATGTCCCTCACTTTTATTGATGTAAGGAATCTATGTTCCCTGGGTTCAGGGTTTACTCATTTAAATGTCCTGTTTTCCTTTGCAATGCAGTCCTATGCCTTAATCTGTTCATGAGATATTGGCAAAACACATTTATTACACTTTTGATAGAGTAATTAGAAATACAAAAAGCTGATTTTCCATCTCTGAGTTATTAGCATAGATGACACACAATAAAAATGATTATATGTAATTCTGAATTCTGTAAAATTCCTAATATTTTCCCAACCAGAATTTGTTTTAAAGGGTTTAAAGATAGATAAAACTTATTGTGGTTAAGAAAGCTTTCCGAATGGCCTCTAGATGTATATATTTTTATATATTATGGTGGGATCTGTTTTTTTTTCTGTCTACCCTTGTTGTGTCTGTCTTTTTCTCTGCCCACATACACCTGGCAGTTGTTGTTGTTCTTGCATAATTCAACTGGTTAAAAGTGCAAGTTTTAGAGCGAGACAGTATTATTATTACAAATATGTTGTCTCCTCCTTCAGAGAGTATATAGTGCCTGTCACAAATTTGGGAACACATAGTCTTTAATGGTTTTTGAGAAACACATGCATTTTCCTTTTGTATATATGCAACAAACTAGCTAATTTAATGGTATGAATATTTACTTTTTCCAAATAAATAAAAGTACAGATGTTAAACTTAATATTTATTGATATATTCTCCCTTAGCACAAATAACAGCTTTCCACACTCTTGGGCTCTGGGCAGTTAGTTTTTCCAAACATCCAGCTAAAACACTTTGCATTGCTTCTTGCCACAGGTGTTCTTTGCTAGTTGGATATTTCAATCAAAGTAATTCATGAGTGGTTCAAGAGGATTTTGGTGCAGTGACTGGGCAGGCAAAGCTTGGGCATATGTCTTGCGTCATTGGAACCAACTTTACCATACAACAAGACAATCAAGTATGCAATTGAAGTATGGAATGGTAGCCATGTTGGTTCGGTATTCTAATTATCTAGAATAAGTCTCCACCTTTCCTGCTTCAAAACAACCTCAAACCATTAAGATTCAATTTCCATGTTTGACTGTGGGTGTGAAGAAGTCTGTTAACATCTATTCTATTCTTATATAAATTCTTCTGTTAGAACCAAAAATGTCAAATTTGGATTCATCAGTCCTCAGAACGTTGTTCCCAGTCTTCCACTGTCCAATTCATGTTTTTCTCTTTTACCTAGTTTGTTGTAGGACATGAATGTGTCTCAATAAAAAAAAAAAAAAGATAATAAATAAAAGACAAGGTGTGTTTACAAGCACTATAGTTATTTATCAAAGCAAAATTAATGACAAGCTGGTACATGAAAAATATATTCACATAAGTGTCTATTAAGATGTAATATCTTGGCACTCTATTCACGTTTTATGCTAAAATGTATCTATTGAATGCATGTGTTGCAGTAGTCAAGCTTTGCATTCTTTAGTGAATTCTTTTCTCAGCCACTTATAACAAATGGTCTCAATAATACTCAATGGATTGAAGCTCGAATAATATAGTGAACAATGTATTAATACAGTATAGATTATATATCCATATAGTTTGGTAGAACATTCTAGATATCACATCCCATTCCATATTGGCAGCAACAGTTTGGGGAAAGCACACAAATGGATGTGATGGTCAGCAACTCAAAACCTTATGTTCATATAGTTTATTTTACATTAATATATTTTGAAAGAGTGCAAAAGCTGTGTATTTTTCAGTTTGTATATTTATATTGCCCTGTATATATTATATAGTACTGTTTTTCTAAGAGTTCTTTGTATTCTTTTATTGTTGAGTAGATTCCTAATCCTTCAAATGTGTTTGTGATACTTTGCTATTTTGTTATTTAACCATATTTGCTATCTGTGAATGAAACTGTATTTTGTATTACGCCTGGTCCTGCTTATTTATATACTCATTTTAATTATTCTTTACTCTTCTTAATTACATTGTCAGTGTAAGTTAAATTATATGTGACATTTTAGCTGGCCTGATAAAACCACTCATACTGTAAATCTCATAACGATTTTCTGAAAGGACTCACAGTGTTCAAAACCAAGTAAGTTGGCAAGCTGCTGTACCAAGGACAAGGCTATTCACCACAACATATCTAGAATTTACCACTAACATGATATTTACACACATTCTTAGTAGTAGTTATAGGCTTTCAAAAGGGAAAAAAGGTTAAATTATTAGAAGGTTATTGTATGTACTGCTTGTGTGTGCAAGCAGTTGATTTGAGTGTTTTTTAACCATTGGTACATATTTTGGACAGTCACTATCTAACTCATGTTGACACATGAAGCTCAACAGAGTTAGTCTTTAAAATATTTTATTAATAAAATGATATTTTTTGTGTCTCATCCTGGATTAACAAAAAGTTTACTCCATCATAGGGTATTAATCTACTGTGGTAAATTGTTAATTAAATTAAGTATATCATGTGACATTTCAAACAATTTGAAACTCTGATAGTTGCTTGTCAACTGGATATAAACTGTCCAGTTGTGTGGCTTTGGAAGCACTAGAATAATGTATAACTATATATAATAATGTTTTTTGTCTATAAAAAACATTATGTGGCTATACTTCCCTGTGGCACCTTCATTATTAAGTCTCAAATATCTATTATATACATCGCAAACCTATAATTATTGGATTATTTAAATGTATATATATATATATATATATATATATATATATATATATATATATATATATATATATATATATATATATATATATATATATATATATGGGCATAACATTGAGATTTTGATCACCTGCCTAATTTTTTGTTGGTCCCCAAGGTGTTAGCAGCAGATACTTCCTATAAGTCCTGTAAATTGCGAGGTGTACCTTCCATAGATTGAACTTGCTTGTCCAGCACATCCCACAGATACTAGATTGGGTTGAGATCTGGGGAATTTGCAGGCTGAGTCAAACTCATTGTTGTGCTTCTCAAACCATTCTAAAACCATTTCTGCTTGGTGGCAGAACACTTTATTCCACTGAAAGAGGCTACAGCCATCAGGGAATACTGTTTTCATAAAAGGGTGTACAGGGTCTGCTTGGGTATGTGGTATGTGTAGTAACATCCACAAGGATGGCCAGACCCAAAGTTTTCTATTCAAAACATCACACTGCCTTATTCGGCTTGAGTTTTTTCCCATTGTGCGCCCTTGTGCCATATGTTCCCAGGTAAAAAATGCACATGCACATACACGTAATGTAAAAGAAAACGTGATTCATCAGACCTTCTTCCACTGCTCTGTGGTCCAGTTCTGATGCTCACATGCCCATTGTTGGTGCTTTTAACACAGGAATCAGCATGGGAACCCTGGAAGCCCCATAAGCAATAATACTAACACCTTTCTATCACAACCAGCATTAACCTTTAAGCAATTTGAGCTTCAGTAGCTTGGATCAGACCACACAGACTATCCTTTGCTCCCCAAGTAAATCAATGAGCCTTGGCTGCCCATGACCCTTTTGCCAGTTTACCACTGTTATTTCCTTGGATGACTTTTGATGGATACTGACCACTGCAAACTGCTTGCCCATTTTACCTGCTTTTAATGCATCAGCTCTGAGGACAAAACGTTTACTTGCTGCTTATATCCCAACCACTAACAGGGGTCATGAAGAAGAGATAATCAGTGTTAGTATATATACACATATACATACAGGTAGTTCTCGACTTATGATGAAGAAACGTTACAATGACCCTATCATAGGTCAAAAATATCATAAGTTGAAGATGGTACTATGACTGTAACAGCCTTTCCTGCTTCATGCTGATTTATAATTGTTATTTTCTGCTCTAAACTGATGGCTTTCCTCTTTTTTTTTTTTTTACTACCAGCAGGAGACATACATGGCGCTTGGAAGACATGATTTAGACAACTTTACTCCTTCAACCACTAGCAAGAGTGGGGCATCTCACACGACGAGAGATTTGCTCATCCCAGCTGTGCAATATTTGCTCAATAACACAATTTTCCTTAATTAAAAATTTCTAGGAAAATGCACTAAAAAATAATTTAAAAAATACACAGGTTTATAAGGTTAATATTCACTCGCAAATCTAGTAAAGTTTTATGGGGGTCCCCAGTTGTGAGTAATTCATATATTTTTTTTTTTACCAAAATAATCTTAGTAACTCCCCTAAGTCTATTCTTTACTCGTCATGGGGGTCCCTTATGCCTTATGGGGCATCCCCCCAGCCCCCCGTCAATTTACGCACTGTTAATATTGATGCTTCTACCATACATGATGTATGCAGGCACACCACAGTCTCACGGCATTACGTGATATACTCACGGACTTTAATCTATTGATTCGTGTTCATTCCTCTTTTTTTTGTGTCACTCTGCCTCCGTAGCTATGGAGATGGAGCCAGACGGAGGCAGTCACGCTGAGGATCATGGGTAATGCTGACAGAAATGCCAAAGGTAATCTTTATTCCCCATTTTTGTCAGAGAATAAGGCAGAAAATATACAGTTAGGGTAAGGGTTAGAGTTATACTGTAATAAATGTGTGTGTCTTTAATTAACACAGTCTTCTTAATTAACCGGTAAGAGATATTTACTGTATTTTGACTGGAGGGAACCACTGACGATGGTTTATAAGAGCGAGTATCTTAACAAATATAAAGCAATAAAAATAAGGATGAAATCTAATGTTTAAATGCTGATTAATAGTGCTTAAAGATTATTTTACTAACAAACGAGAAAAGTGGCAGAAACAAAATTTTGGTGGATACTTCCTATTGAAATACATAACATAGAAAGTCGTCCTCAGTGACACGAAAAAAAAGGGAAATTTGTGTCTATGAACACGAATCAATAGATTATGTTTCGTGACTATGTCACAAAATGCAGTATGACTGGGCTAGCAGGCAGCACAGCTGTGGCTGCAGTGAGTTGAATTGTGTTAATTGGGTTTATTGCTTTAGTAATAGCATTCATTCTCACTGCATGAATTACCTGTGATGAGATCTGTGATGCAGCACTCTTTTATACTGCGCTTGGCTGTGATATTGATGCTTTTTTTAGCCATGGTGTCATAATGATGGTATTAAGAGATCGATAATTCAGGCAGAACACCACTAAAGCCCGAGGTGTTTAATGCAGAGCCCACCACTGATATTTATAGTATATATGAAATATAAATATTTATATTAGAATTCACTAAACGCATGGGTAAAAGTGCACATCTTTCCAAGATGATCGATGGGCCATGGTCCAAAAAATGTTTGATGTAAAATGTTAAAATAAATGTTAAAAATTTAAGACAAAGTTTCAATACCATATGCAATATAATTTTGTGTACACTGAAAAAAAAAGAAGAGTGGGAAATCAATCATGCTTCACTAGACCGCACATCTGGAAAGGAGTTTCAAGTTCCAGCATACTCACTCGCTCATATAATACTCTTTTACATATGTTGTTTGTTGGTGTTAGCATCAGCTAATGATAACAGGAAGCAGCTAGAAACACTGTATTATTGGAGCTTTATTGGATTAAGCCACACCACACCAGCTTCTCTTTTTTCTCTAATGGTAGGAGCCTCAGGGATGTGATTCATTATCAGGAATCTGATGTTAGACACAAGCTGCGCTCTCTTGGACTCCAAACGTAATAAAGCAGCAAAAAGAAACAAATCACTTTATACGCATCTCATACAGAACTTAAATTTAGAGAGAGGAAAAGACAGATGTAGAGCAAGATAGAGAAAGAGAGAAAGAGTAAAGAATGAGAGGGAAGGAAATGGGATAATATAATCAGGAGTGAGAAGAGAAGTAAAAGAGAGAAATTTAGGGAAAGGGAGAAAGAATAAAAGAGTGAGTGAGCCTGAGAATGATAAATAGAGAGAGAAAGTGAGAGAGAGAGAGAGAGAGAGAGAGAGAGAGAGAGAGAGAGAGAGAGAGAGAGAGAGAGAGAAAGCTGCCCATCTATAGGACAATATCAAACCTCTGCTTTATCTCTTAGATACCAGAAAAGGTTGTTGCATAGCAGATATGCTCATATTTACCAAGGAACAACAATCAAACAATCTATCAGTCAGGGTTTAGGCTTTGTTACAGCACTGAGAATATATTTTATCTTTTATATTCTTTATATTATATTTTAAAACTTTTCCTGTTCCACTTCTGTACAAGGAAATTTAGTTTTATGTAAATTATATTTTTACCTCACAAAATACATTTCACTGCAAGTTATACTGTGTATAGTTGTATGTGTGTCACTGAAACATTAGGCTCTCAATGCAATACCTAAGCAAACCACCATGACAATGTTGATCAAAAGTGCAGGCTCTTTGTTGGTACCTCAAACAATGAAGGTTACAGAAAAGGGTAAAGCTATTTATAGCATTGCTTCACATTTATAAAACAGTTTTCTAATTAGTGTTCTGGCCTCATACACAGTCTCAGAGCTTAGGCTGTCTTTTGGCTGAAAAAATATTTGTCTATTTAAGCCTTTTATTAATAGCATTTTTCTAAGGTAAAGATACAGATCTGAAGGAATTCATTGGCACAGAGTGCTTTGGGGACTTTGCATTTTTGAAAGATGTCACCAACATCCCCCTCACTCTCCCAGGAGTGAGAGAGTAAAAAATGATTCAAGACTTGACTAATGGACTAAACAGTATCTTAGATTTTTAGTTTGAATATGTAAGGCACTAATTAATTTGTAAAGCTTTGGAATATTATATGATTTATCCTCAATGCAGTGTTTGTATTGTTGCCCAGTTGAGAAGTTGTTGTGCCAGCTTGTGAGCAATATGAGCAACATTGATCAATTTCTTTGTATTTTGCATTTTAAACTCTAAGGTACATCAGGTGAAAATGAATAATTCATATGATCTGCCTTTTTATTATTTTCTGTTGGTTTTAGAGTGCTAACATGATCCAGTTTGTACGTCAAGATCAGCTCAATAAGAGCTGACTGGATGGCATTAGATATACACAATGAATTTATTTTATTCATGTTGATATGCACAGTAAAATTATTTAGTAAACTGTGGAATCTGTCTCTCTGTATTACTGGAAAAAAAAAAAAAAAAAGAAGAAGAAAACAAAGCACATATACATATACTGACAATAATCACATAGCTGAGAATCATCATGCATTATTTACTAATTCACTCTGTTCATCGATGTTGTTTTCATGTCCTTTTACCAAAGTGAGGCACCATTGTGACTTAAAAAAATACACTTTGTACGGAATTAAAAGCTATACTTAATGTGCACAAATATGTACAGTATATACAATAAAAATATTTGACAGAGTGACAAAAGATTTATATTATCTAATCTGCCCCACACAATTTGAGCTCCAAACACTTTTACTCTTTTAGAAGTTGCACTTTAAAAAAAAAAAAAAAAGCAGAGGTTTAATGCTGGCTTTAGGAGATTTATTTTGATACAACACCTCATTGTGCCCATGACCAACAGCAAGGACAAGTGCATTTTTTTCCCTTGACTCAAACCTTGTCTCAACAGTGACAAAAAATATCAACCACCTACACATTACACTGTCAATTATACATGATTAAATATCCACAGATTTTGTTTCAGTGAAAAACAAGAACAATTAA
>NC_139583.1:22265392-22400392 GCF_946808225.1 Silurus aristotelis
ACAGACAGAGAAATATTTTGCTACTACTGGAAAGCTTCGCAGTGGGCACACACTACTTCCAACTGCCAGTCAGCCACCTGCCTCACTTATGAGCTGTTTGATCAAGAATTTAGTGAAGTTATCTCTTTGCTCCTGTCTCAGCCAAGGTAAAGATTTAGTGGCATGCAATTAATTTCTGAAAATTTCACTGCTGTGGGAGGAAAAGGGAAAGTACAAAATAAAGCTTTTCACAGGGGCCTAACTAAAGGTTAGAAACGAAACATACTAAAATGATTACATCTTTATAAGTCAGAACATTTATATATGCATGTATTTGTACTTACTATTTTTAATTATTAATTATAATCTAATTTGTGCCTCTTTCTGAATTAAGAAACTCTTGTATAGAATAGAAGAAGCAGCTATAATAGATCATAACAGATTTTCTTCAGAAAAAGAAAGCAAAGAAGAAATAAAGGACATTACATAAATCCTGTCCCACTCAGTTCAAAGGCAAACAATGTTAGGTGAGCTCAAAATATGTTCTTTCTATTGTACATGGGAAATTGAATGCTATGATGTGGGTGGTATGGGGTCCAAAATATATGTATCATACAGTCTTGTGCTGCCTGGATGCCTTACAACATAATTTAACATCCATATAATCCATCCATCCAGTTCTCTTAACATCCTTGGGAGAACTAGGAATTACAACGTCTGAGTGCACTATTGCAGTATGGATATGTGAAACCAGGCCTCCAAAGAATTCAGTGTTGTTTGTGTAAGCATGGTTGGAGCAACATAGTCCCGACATCATTGCAAAAACAAATTACAGGAATCATGTAACACATTTATCTCACCTAAATACTGTCTCGGGATTCAAGTTCACCCACACTTGAAATACCTTTACACACGTTATTTGAAAATGTATTTGTCCACACACTTGAAATGAATTCTTGCCAAACGTGCACGTTGTGAGCCATGATTTGATTACTGCTTCTCTGATTGTCTGTGTAACGAACCTTGCCTGTTTACCTTTGCAATTTAGAAAAAAGCCCCTTTGTTACTGTTTCTGTGCTGTGATTGATTATTGACCTCCCTCTGTTTAACAACCTTGCTACTTAGCTTGTGATTTAGATTTGTCTGCCTGCTGTGTAAATAAACTTCTACAAATGGACCCATAAGACTTTTTCTACACTGTTACACAAATATTAATCAAATAATTAATTGTATCTATTTACCTATTCTTGTTTGTGGGTGGTGGTGGTGGTGGGGGGGGGGGGTTTAACCTAATTAAAATTTAGTTTTAAATATTTAGAGTATGCTTGAGATTTCAGCTTCTAGGAAAATACACTAAAACTATATAGGCACTAAACTAATAGTAAGGTTGTAATTTAGTGGTTTAGGCATTGGACTTTGAATCCAATCTCAGCCACACCAAGCTGTCCCTGCTGGGCCCTTGAGCAAGGCCCCTAAACCCTATAGCTGCTTAGTTATATGAAAACGATAAATGTATGTTGCTCTGGATAAGGGTGTCTGCCAAATCCCATAGTTATATTTTAAATTATATTTGCAGTAGACAGTCAAGCACTTTCTGGAGTATTTTTTTTTTTTTTAACAACTTATGCTAATAAAAACTGTTAAGCAGTGTTGTGCTTGTGACTAAAAAATAGTACAGTTACTCGTTGCTTCATTCAAAAAGTAACTTTGTTACTTTTGTTGATTACTTTCACCAAAAAGTAATGCGTTACTGTTAAAAGTAACTTATCTATACAAACACAAAACTGACTTAAACACAAAGTCATTTTTAAACACTATTTTATTTAAGTCAGAGCAGCACAAACTGAATATATCACAAGGATTTCTGAAATAAATAACAAAACAAGCTGAATTATATATTCACAATCAAAAACTAAAGTGGCTTCTGCTGTTGTGTTGAGCTCTTAAAAATGTTCACAGCTGAAGTATGAAAACTATCCACAATGTAGAACAGGTTAGCTTCTAGCTACTAGCTTTGTCGAGGCATGGAGTTTCTGAAGGAGCTTCGGCAGATTGGAGTTGCTGTTTATCGCAGTAGATACGACCTTCGAACCAGAAAGACACAACTTACATTTGACTTAAAAGTTTTTGTCTTTATACTCAACTAAAGTGAAATAATGAGCATATTTCCACTTTGAGAAACTCGTCTTGCTCTCGCCTCGACTCGCCATTACTGCCGCACAGACCTGAATAAACGAAGACACGCCCACAGCGCGTCTTCTTCGTGTTTACAGTGGTTCATCCACCAATCCTACAATGCGTCGCTGCTGTAAGATAGTTAGACTGTAGTCTACACTTCAGCCAAAATTAATTTATTTATAAAAGTAACGGGTAACGCACCATACGGTAACGGTAACGGAATTACTTTATTTTTAAAAGTAACGCGTTACAGTATTAGTTACTGTCAAAAGTAACGCGTTACCGGTAACGCGTTACTGCCCAACACTGCTGTTAAGTTTGCCTTCAATGTGCCCTCATTTTTAACTGGTGCATCAACAAATTCATGATTCTATTCAGGATTTTATTCAACTTTATTTTATACAACCCTAATTTATTGTTATTGCACTTAGGGTAAATGAATTTACAATTTGTTACATGATGTTATGCAGAATAACATATTAGATTTAATCAAGAATTTTAATAATTAATTATGTCAAACAATAAGGTCCCCTGGTGGTCTAGTGGTTAAGATGCAGCGCTCCCACCGCTGCGACCCGGGTTCGATTCCCGGTCAGCGAACCATCCCCAGCCACTCTTATTGCCGGTCCCAAGCCCGGATAAATTCGGGAGGGTTGCGTTAGGAAGGGCATCCAGCGTAAAACATGTGCCAAATCAAACGTGCGGAGGATCCGCTGTGGCGACCCCTAACGGGAGAAGCCGAAAAGAAACTTTAATTATGTCGAACAATAACATCATGCAATTGGTATGTGATTACTTGCAATTGGAGAATATGATATAACCCTCTGTGCTCCAGGGGTATGGTATATAACTGACCAGGTTCTGAACAAGCTGAAGAAAATAATTTTACTGTGCCAAAATATATATGTGACAAAAAAAGGCTATATATATATATATATATATATATATATATATATATATATATATATATATATATATATATATATATATATACCTGTATATAATTTTAGGATAATTATTTTATTATATTTACATCATGGGTATTAGTAACCACTTAACCAAAAAGCTTCTTAGGTTTGTTGAAAAAATGCGATACATTTAAAGATGCGATTCATGATGTAACTGAAATAATATATAAATAATAAAAATGTCAGTCAATATATAAAATGTGAAATTTCATGAAATGTCCAGTTCAATTTAAATAATGTATTTATTTTTACTCATCTTAAATCTTTACTTGCTGTAAGCTGTCATTTAGATTATTTCTCTACACAAATATTTTTTTTTAAATAATTGTATATTTATGCATTAAAGTTTATACTCTATGTATTTTGGGTTTTGCAATTGATCAGTGCTGCTTAAATTTCATGTGTGCACATGAGCCTTAATGATTACTGCCTCATTTGAATTGGTGGAAACAGGTTCCTGCTAGACTTTTGATTGATCGTAAAACACTACACAATGAATGTGGTTCTTTTCCCACTGAAGTATAAAAGCAGTTTGTTTGCACTCGTGTGTATCCATGCAGTTTCTCTTGTGTCTGTCTCAGTTTGTTTGTGTGTTTATCGATTGGCACAAGTTTGCACAGGATCAAATTAATGTGTGAGCATGACCGTGCAAGTGTAAATGCAGTCTTATTGTCCCTCAGGTTAAAGAGTAGCCATTATCAGTGGCCTCACTCTCTCCCATCGATCTCTCGCTTTCATTCTTACACATGCACACACACACACACACACACTCACACACACACACACACACACACACACACACACACACACACACACACACACACACACACACACACACATGCGCTCACACACACAAACACACACACACAATGTGTTGAATGTATTGTAGTACTCATGGGTCAGACTTACACAGAATTATTGCCCGTTTGATGAGAGGAAATAATGCTGCATAGAAAAGGAGATGCTGCTGAGAGGGCATTTTTCTTTTTACATATTCTCTCTCTCTCTCTCTCTCTCTCTCTCTCTCTCTCTCTCTCTCTCTCTGTCTCTCTCTCTCTCTTGCTCTGTCATGCTGTCTTTGTTTCGCTCTCTCTTTTCGCTTATCTCTCACTGAAATTTTGACACCTGCTTATACTCACTGTCTCTTATTCTTATTCTCTTATTCTTTTTTTTCCCGTAAAACACAAGCTTTCTAGATAAATCGAAATTAATTACCTACCCTGATATAGCAAGCAGGTCAGGTATTTTCCTGTATTTTCTAGACTGTGCATCACTCAAGAGTTCATGCACACACCCCTTATTTAATCTATGAGTTTTTAGGCAGCAAACTTAGAATTAAATTAGAATCAAATTTAAATCTAAAGAACAAATGAACATCTATTGGGCAAGTAACAGTTGAAAAAGTTTGGAGAAACATTAATGAATACACATCTGGTGGTGTTCATTTTAGGACAAAATGTACAGTTCAAATTCAATACCTATCAGGATTTCATTTTCAGATGCACAAACTAAAACTTAATATTTCTGTCTATGTACTATTATTATGTTTATAAAAAAACACCAATAGCTGGCTATGAATAAGGAATTGGTGATTTCTAGACAAAAAAATTGTTCAGCTGCATCCACTACTAGGTGATAACATTTATAATACATATTAAGTTTTTAAATACTTAAAAATGTCTTCTATTTTTTTCTTGTGTCCATAATTTATTTGTTTGTTTTAATTTTAATCCTTGTCTATATTTTAATTTTACAATTTTTTAAAATCTTTTTTGGACTATGGATTATAACAGACTATGGGGTTTGGCGTGAATTCTTTGCAGTTTGCAGTCTACACACTTCTTTTTGAAATGTGGCTATGGGAATTTCTGCCCATTCAGTCACAAGTGTATTTTGTGAGTTAAGGAAACGATGTTGGGTTGAAAGGCCAGGCAAGCATTTTGTGTTCCAATTCATCCCAAAGGTGTTCAGTGGAGTTAAGATCAGGGCTCTGTGTAGGCCACTCAATTTCTTTCATGCCAACCTTTTCAAACCATGTTTTTATGAAATTTACTTTGTGCACAGCAGATTTTGGCTTAGGGTTGAGATATTTAAAGCTACAGCATTCCGCACCATAGTTTGGCTCCTGCAGACTTCCTGAAAATCCAGCTCAAAGGTTGCTGTTTTGACACCAATGTGGCGATCATAGAAGGTGCTTGACACGCTTTGAAATTAAGACTTTTAGGACATTTTGGTGGCAGGTACGCTGGGAGTGCTGTATTTCTGTGCAAGGGGACTATTTTAAAGGTGATAGTGTGTAAATGTACATAAATAAAGTACTTTCTTGTAAACAGAGCTAGTCTTAAAACTTTGTGATACCACCTCATAGTAATGGACTCAAATAGCTGTAAGGAGAATTCTGTAAAAAAGGTATAAAATGTTTGTTGATTTCTATAAATTGTGAGGAGGACATGTAAAAAGACTATTCAAAGTCACTTCAATTTCAAAGTGACTTTCATTTCAAGCACATTTTAAGCACTATTGAATGAAAAGTAAGGAAAAATGGCAGATATTCCACTTCTTGTGCAAAGCCCTTGGGATAGCACACCCCACAAAATGTTATCTGATTAGGGTAAATTAGGGTAAAAACAACAACAACAAAATCATCGTAATTGTCACAGTAAGGTAAATGCCATTTACTTTTTTTATAATGTTTTTTTTTTTTTTTTTTTTTTTTTTTTTACCTCTAAAACCCTTCAGAACTCCTACTGTTTTACTGATTGCTAAATCCATTTATTTGTGAAGTCTGGGAAATATATGCCTGTAAGTCCATCATTATAATGAGAGTCATTACATTGACATTTTTAAGCCTATAACCTTGTAATTCGCTTTGGGCTGTATGTAGAGTTGTCTATTTAAGTCAGCAATTTAGGTTTAAAATTTTCATTTATCATCTGGAGAAAAATTGCAGTGCATAGTTTTGTATCTCTTGCCCCTTGTTTCCATAAAATGCATTAGATCCACCTATTCATTGCTGAAGATAAATGAACCAATCAGTCATTTTAAATAATTTTTCACAATTATCTTGGTCAGGGTTGTGGTAGATCCAGATTAATCGATGTATAACAAAACAAATTATTCTTTGTTATGAATAATATCCAAAACATTCAGAATATTGTGCTTACAACAAATTTTCATACAGTGACACTGAACTTAATACTCCACCCTGCTGGAGATGATGTTACAAATAAAAAATGAAAGGGGGCATAACACATAGTTTCGTCCAATATCATGTTAATCTTGAGTACCTATAGAGTAATATTACATCCTTCATATCTCCGAAGAGTCATTAGTTTTATCAGATTTATAAAAGGAAGATACAGCTTTACACTTCTATCCAAAAACAGACAAGGTACTGGAGGTGTGCTGTGGGTCGAGCTTTATCGTCTTAAATTAACTATGATTACAATCAGATCTGGCAATACATATTTGATCTAGAAATGGATCCCGAGTCTAAAATTCTCTGAACATCAAGAACAACAGCAGGATGTGTCTATATGGTAAGTACTGAACAAGGATGTACATATTTTCCACAAATTTATCAGTAGTTCCCTTTCAGGAACTTAACCTACCTCGGAACGCTTTGGGAACGCCTCGCATTGTCCATGGTTTGCATTGTCCACACTGAACAAGGTTGTACACATTTTCCACAAATTTATCAGTAGTTCCCTTTCAGGAACTCGACCTGCCTCGAAATGCTTTGGGAACGTCTCGCAAGTCGTGAAAACCAGGAAGCTACAAAATGGGTCAGCTATGGTAGCGACATTAGCTTCTGGTGATGCGGTGCCCAAGGTCATGGGGCTCGCAGGCTGACCTAGCAGAAGGCACAGAGACGGACGAGCACCCATTCCCCGGGGGAAGCACGCCCTTCCTCACAGCCTGCGCTGTACAAGGAACTCCTGGACGTAATGACACGAGCCATATCCAAGCTAGAGATATGCCGGGAAAGAAGCGGAAGCAACGCAATCCCAGTAAGATGGATGAGCGTTTACCTCCCCCGCATCACAGCCTCCTCGCAGGGGCCTACCGCTTTTTTCCGACCTGCAAACTAAGGTGTCCAGGTCCTGGGAGACCCCATATGCGGCCCGTGCCTTTTTTCTGCAAACCTTGCTGTACGTGAACGTAGTTGGGTTTGAGGAGTGCGGTTTTCGGGAGATTCCCAGGGTTGAAGAGAAGCTAGCTGGCTATTTCTCCACAGGTGTTGCATCACTAAAGGCCTATGTCAGCTTTAGTAACCACAGAAAGGCATCTGTGGCTCACCCTGTCAGAGATTCCAGACAGGGACAGGGCTTTTCTGCTAAATGCCCCGATAGCTACTTGAGGTCGTCGACAGGTTTCAGGATTCGTCAAAGCAATCGGCGGCGTTCCAGCAGTACCTTCCTCGCTGCTCTCTTGGGGCTGCTCGCCAGGCGAAGCCCAAAGCAGAGCGTTGCCACCCGAACCGTGATCGAACTAAGCCCAGATCAAAGGAGCCGGCCAACCTGAGGGTGGTCCTCTCCTTGAACAAACAGGCAGTGGTGAATTGGCCCTGACAATCAGAGTGCCCTACATCGAGGAGGGTGGTGTACAGCTTTTTATACGGTGCCCGTATCTCCTTAACACCAGCAGGAGGCCAGGCTGTTAGCTCTGCCACAGGATGTGCTTTGGGACACAGCCTTCCTCCAGTGGGTGTCTCCCTCGATCTCCGCCCAAGAGATCGCTGCAGATGGAGGAGACCCGCCGCCTCTCAGGAGGCTCCGATGGCTGCAGGGCATTGCTCCAGCCGCTCTGGGAGGGTCAGAGACCCGCCTTAAAGGGGCTGGTCACCTAAGAGTTTTCCTGGCAGCTTGGAAGGCCTGCCAGATGTATCTCGGTGGGTCCTGCATACAATAGAGAGGGGTTACTTGATTTAATTCGGGTTCTCTTCAGCTCAATTTGGTCAGGTTTTTTTGGAGAGTTAGGAAAAGCTGTGATCCTGAGATGGTGAGCCTCCCAGTTTGAGAACCCTAAAAGAGATGAAAAAGAAGACAATTCACGATTCATCAAGTCATCCGTGCCTTATCAGCTCTCACAAGTGGTATTTATCCAGCTTGGTTGGTATTTCTCATTGATTACATCATTGCACAGAACTGATTGTTGCATTATTGAACACTTACACCACAGACAATTGCACACATCATACCAAGACTTTTGCACTTATTGGACTCATCATTTGGATTCAGAGGACTGTTTTCCTTACTCACATAAGTGTATACTTTTTCTATGGGCTAAGAACTATTCATCTATGGTAAATTATAAAAAATGTTAAATTAATTTTACTTATATTTTTATTTTACTTGATGTAATCTGTTTATTGGAAATTGTATATTTCTTTGTGGGTTAAAGGTTTTAATTTAACCAATTTAATAAGAAACAAACTTCATAAAAATAAGAGATTATAAAGCAACATCAAGTTTGAATCGATTTAAACGCAAATTGATATACAAAAAGTGACGATTCATAAATCAAAGGAGCAAATGTAATACGAATATAAACAAAACATAATATAATTAGATCAAGTAACTACAAAGGAGCACAAGATCTTTAAAGTTTCATTAAAAGAAAAGGAAAAAACATTTATTTTTTTGTTATACTATTTTATTGTTTCATTGTTTACATTTCACATTCACATCCACTTAAACTTTTTATATATATATATATATATATATATATATATATATATATATATATATATATATATATATATATATATATATAAGTAAATCAAAAACATCTTGGTGAAAGTAATTTTTCCGGTCTGTCTGATTTTGTTAATGTGCATTCTTTTTTCCGTGCACTCTTTAGTGAACCTAACAATCTGGTCCATTACCATGTATCCTAAAATATTGATACTCGTCACCGGCTACACATGCAGGCTCTGGTCCTGGAACAGAAAGTGTGCACCCTCCTAAGGACAGGGGCCATCAAGGTGGTTCCTCCATTAGTCAGAAAGTTAGGTCTTTGCAGCCAGTACTTCGTTGTTCTAAAGAAGGATGGCGGACTGCGGCCGATCCTAAAGCTGCGCTCACTTGTGAGGCTCAGGTTCAGGATGCTCACCCTCAAAAGAGGTTGTGTCTTGGATCAAGTCCGAGGACTGGTTTGTCAAGATAGATCTCAGGGACGCCTATTTCCACATAGCCATCCTTCCCGCTCACAGGAGGTTCCTGAGGTTTGTTTTCGGGGGGGCGAAGCTTACCAATATTGTGTCCTCCCGTTTGGCCTAGCAATTCCACCCCGCACCTTCATGTCGCCCGCCGATGACGTCACAACTTGCCTATTGGCCGGATTTCACATGTGATTCAGAGCCTGGACAAGGCGAGGTGTTCCCAAAGCTTTTGGAAGCAGTGTCTAATTCCCTCTGGGAATTAGGATTACATACGTAACCTAGAGATGATTTTGCAGTGGTATGTTTTAATTAATGTTAGCTCATAGCATTTATTTGAACAGCAGTACCAGCTAAAGAAGTACATACATACATACATACATACATACATACATACATACATACATACATACATACACATTTGAAGTCTTTTAACATTCTTTATTGCTCTACTTTAGTTATACAATCTTTGAGAAGAATTGTCACATACTACTGATGACTAACAATAAATGCTGAAATAAAGCCACTAAAATCCCTCATAAGCCATATTATAGTTATGCTTTGGCAAGTCAAAGCACCCATGAAACAGAAAAAAAACTACCTTATAGTTATGGAAATTATGTAAATCTTCCTGAAGAAAGCAATTATTTTATCACTGTAAAATAAATACTATCATGCTCTGATTTTAAAGAAGAATAAATATGAATAGAATACATTGAATAAGAAGTATATTTTTGCTGGTTGTTTATTTATAGCTGAAAGCAATTAACATTTATGATTTCAGTGTTCTCATTAAGACTGGTAGTTAGAAAAGGGGACATGGGATGCAGGATATTGACCCCTTTTTTTAAGTGCTGAGGGTGAGGAGAAATGGTCAGATGATGAAGATCAAATGATGACCTCAGCTTATCCAGTTCAACGATACCTGCCTCATTGTGCATATGCAGGATCAAAGGGAACTGTTTCATTTCATGTATTGCACTATTACTGTCACATCAAAGGATTCAATAGCTTTTGTTCATCAAGCAAAAGTGGTTGGGGTTGAAGCATGCTTTTGTCATCAAGGGGCTTTTGTGCCAGAACAGTTTACAGAGAAGCACTTAGACAATAACATTATTATTATGGAAGTATCTAATTACCGAATTTGATATTAGGTTCCTACTGTCAGCGCTATAACATTTTTTTTTCTACAAAATTAATCTTCGATATTTTCTAAATTAAATGCAATAGGAAATTATCACTAGCATATAATCAACAATATAGCATTATCCTATAACCATAGTGCCATAATATAATGCTAATGTGATATGAATATGATATGAATGAATAATTGTACTAATAAAAAAATAATAGAAATTGTAGCAAAGGTGATTAAAGAAACAAAATCTAAAAGATTAATATACAGTGCGTTCTTGGTAATGTTTGTGAGCAGACAAAGTGAATACCATATGGAAAATATATATATATATATATATATATATATATATATATATATATATATATATATATATATATATATATATATATATATATATATATATATATATATATATATATATACACTGTATATATACTGTATATATTTGTGTTGGTCTAATTTTGTGCTACAGTAGATCATCTTTTGGATTGGACCACACAGGTCATGAGCCAGGGGGAGTGGTGGCTCCAGCGGTTGGGTTGCCGATCGGAAGGTCTGGGGTTCAAGTCCCGGTATCTCCAAGCTGCCACTCTTGGGCCCTTGAGCAAGGCCCTTAACCCTCTATGCTCCGGGGGTCTCTTACGAGGGAAATATCAAGGTCCGTGACTTCGGAGTGACGTGGGGCCGCCTTCCCGTGGGCTCACCACCTGCAGGAGGGACCATAAGGGAAGGTGCTGTGAGGATTGGGCAGCAGTCGAAGGCGGGGGCCTGCTTAGACTGCTGCCCCCGCGACCCGAATTACGGATAAGCGGGAGAAAATGAATGAAAAGGTCATGAGCCACATGAATAAGCCTTGGCCATGCCGATTCAATCACTGTTACTTCCTTGGACCATTTTTGATAGATACTGACTACTACAGATCGGGAACACACCACAATCCCTGCAGTTTTGGACCCAGTTGTCTAGCCACCAGATTTTGTCAATCTCACTCAAATCCTTACACTTGCCCATTTTTCCTACTTCTAACACTTTGAGGACAAACTGTTTACTTGCTGCCTAATATATCCTACAAACTAACAGGTGCCGTTATAAGAGATAATCAGTGTTGTTCACTTACCAGTCATAATGTTATAATGTAATTTACATTTTGGGGTGGGAGTAGGACTACTCTGTGGCACAAGACCAGGAGAATTCTGACCTATACCAGGTAAATTTTTTAACTATGAAAGAAGCCCTTTTAGGAAATCCTTTTAGACAGAAGGCATGCCTCCCATTCAGGAAAAAATGGAAATCATTATTATGGCTGAAACCTTCTTAGCAGCAACACTGCACGTGAAATAAAATTCAACCAGATATTGTTGACACTGGACATGGTTTGTATTACGTGGATAACACACAGTGGTCCCTAAAAAAAAAAAATTATAATAATTATTATTATTAAAGGAATCACACATCATTATTATTTTTATTTTTTTTTTTATTTTTTTTTTTTATTTATTTATTTTTTTTTTACTAATTTAGTCTATATGCATTTTGTGTATATTTTAGAATGCTTATGAACGTACGCTTAACCAGTTATTATGCTGCAAGAGTACCAGATATCTGGGTCCTGGTATCTGGATATCTGGGTGTACATCCTTACCAGTACATTGGGATTTATTTTTGGTGGATGTTAGACTCGAATTTATCAAAAAATGCAGCCAAAGTTGGGGAGGTTTACAGTATGGAAGGGTGAGTTTCTTTTGTTTGTCTCTTGTCTAAAAAAATTCCAGCTCACAATAAAAAAATAAATGAAGTTAAAGGCAGTGGGAAAATAGTTTTATCTGTGGAGCTGCTAAACTTAATCCGTTATAGGATTAAAAGCTCAGCAATTCAGGAGAGACTTGGAGTAGCGACATTGCTCCTCTGAACTGAGTGCACCTTACATTGATGACCCCTTATTAATTGAGTCAATTAGAGAAGTGATGTCTTACAGGACAGAGACCCCAGGGCAGACCCAGGTCTTATTGGAGAGATTAGATCTTATAGTTGGATTTAAAATGTCTAATGATCTCTGAGCTAGGATATTTTGCCATGAATGGAGAAGTACACTGTATGTGCCCTGCATTGAAGCTGATCAGGTTTTTATTTCAGTTCACCCATATAAACCTGACTTCAGTTGGTTTTAAATGATTTCCATTACAAAGAACATTGTAATTTTATAATTATTATGATTTGTAAGCTGAACATGAATGGCTAGTTAATGTATGTTATTATGATATTTTCCCCCTACTATTATGATTCTTTTAGGTTTCCTTCTTTAATCTCAAAGCAAACTTTTTATAAAAAAATTTAAATAATGAGGGTTTCTTTAGCACTTTTGTACAAGTTTTGTATTACTGGTTCTTATAGTATTGGCAATGTAATACCACTGTGCCATGCAAAGTGATCTAAACTATAGGAAAGTTGCTTTTGTTATTACATGCTGTATCATCTTCTGCTTCTTCTTTCGGCTTCTCCCATTAGGGGTCGCCACAGCGGATCATCCTTTTTTCATACCCCCTGTCCGGTACATCTGCCTCTTTCACCCTAATCACCTGCATGAATTTCCTCACCACATCCATAAACCTCCTCTTTGGCCTTCCTCTTTTCCTCCCTCCTGGTGGCTTTATTCTCAGCATTCTCATACTGAAATACCCCATGTCCCTCCTCTGCACATGTCCAAACCATCTTAATCGAGCCTCCTTCTCCTTGTCTCCAAAACCTCCTACATGCGCTGTCCCTCTAATAAACTAATTTCTAATCCTGTCCATCCTCGTCACTTCCAACAAAAACCTCAACATCTTCAGCTCTGCTACGTCCAGCTCAACATCACAGGTCTCACCACAGTCCTACAAACTTTTTATTTCACTCTTGCAGATACCCTTCTATCACAAATCACTCCTGTTATCACTTTTCTCCACCCTGCCTGCACTCTTTTCTTTACTTCTCTAACACACTCTCCATTACTTTGCACTGTTGATCCCAGGTACTTGAACTCCTCCACCTTCTTCACCTCTTCTCCCTGCAACTGCACCACTCCACTGCCCTCCCTCTCATTCACACACATGTACTCTTACTCCTACTGACTTTTATTCCCCTTCTCTCCAGCACATATCTCCACCTCTCAAGGCTCTTCTCAACATGCTCTCTACTCTCACCACAAATAACAATATCTTCCGCAAACAAGACTACTGTCTGACCTCGTCCATCAACCTGTCCATCTCCACTGCAAACAGGAGGAAAGGGCTCAGAGCCGATCCTTGATGCAATCCAACCTCCACCTTAAACCAGTCTGTTGTTCATACTGCATACTTCACTGCTGTCACACTGTCCTCATGTCCTGCACCTCACTCACATACTTCTTTAAAACACCTGACTTCCTCATACAATACCACAACTCCTCTCTTTGCACCCTGTTGTACCCTTCTGACATTCTCTATACTTCTCCATTAACATCCTCAAAGCAAATAATGCGTCTGTGATGCTCTTTCTTAGCATGAAACCATACTGCTGCTCACAGATGGTCACCTCTTCTCTCAGTCTGGCTTCCACTACTCTTTCCCTTAAGTTCATGGTGTGACTGAACTGTAACCTTATTCCCCTGTAGTTACAGCAGGTCTGCACATCTCCCTTATTATTAAAGATTAGTACCAACTCACTTCTTCTCCATTCCTCATTCCTCCTATGTCATTGGGTCCTACCGACTTTCCACTCTTCATCCTCTTAATTGCTGCTCCTACTTCCTCCTTACCAATTCTATCCACTTCCTGCTTCACCATCTCCACACCATCCAACCTTCTCTCTCTCATTTTGCTCATTCATCAGCTGCTCAAAATATTCTCTCCATCTTCTCAACACAATCTCCTCACTAGTCAACAAATTTCCATCATTTATTGCTCTAACTTGCAGCACATCCTTCCCAGCTCGGTCTCTCTGCCTAGCCAATCAGTACAAATCCTTTTCTCCTAACTTAGTGTCCATCTAACTTGTTGCCACATGCCTCTTTACCTGCTGCTGTATCTCCTTGTACACCTGCCCACTATTCTCATCACTCTGTCGATCCGAATTCTGTTTTGCCAACCTCTTTCTCCTTATACTCTTCTGTACTTCCTAATTCCACCACCACGTCTCTTTGTCTTCCTTTCCATTTCCAGATGTCACACCAAGTACCTTTTTAGCTGTCTCCCTTATCACTTCTGTAGTAGTTGCCCAATCATCCAGCACCTCCTCCCTGAACCTCTCATTACAGTCTTCCTCTTTCAATTTCCACCATGTTATTCTTCTTTCAGGCCTCATTCTCCTCCTCTTCTTCTTCACCTCCAAAACCATCCTACAGACCACCCTCCGATGCTGTCTAGCTACACTGTCCCCTGCCAACACCTTACAGTCTCCAATCTCCTTCAGGTTGCATCTCCTGCATAGAACATAGTTCACTTGTGTGCACCTTCCTCCACTCTTATATATCACCCTATGCTCCTCCTTCTTCTTAAAATAAGTGTTCATCACTGCTATTTCCATCCTTTTAGCACAATCAACCACCATCTGCCCTTCCACATTCCTTTCCTTAAGGCCATACCTACCCATCACCTCCTTATTACCTCTGTTCCCTTCACCTACATGCACATTAAAGTCTGTACCAATCGCCAATCTTTCATTCCTAGGTACACCTTTTACCACTCCATCTAACTTACTCCAGAATTTTTCCTTTTCCTTCATCTCACAACCTAAGCATTGATGGCATTTATTATCACCCCTTCAACTATCAGCTACATGTTCGTCACCCTATCAGAAACTCTCTTCACCTCCACTACACTCTTGTACTCTTCCCTTAGAATCACCCCTACACCATTTATTTTAATCTTTTCATCTACACCATAAAAGAACAGTTTAAACCCTCTTTCAATGCTCCTGGCCTTACTTCCTTTCCACTTTGTCTCCTGAACACAAAACATCCTCTCCTTTACATCATATCAGCTATCTCTCTCCCTTTATCAGTCAAAGTACCAACATTTAATGTACCAACCTTAACCTTCACTCTCCTACACCTGCTTTTTCTGCTGTCTTTGTAGACGTCTTCCTTCTCTCCTTTGGCCAACAGTAGCCCAATTTCCCCTGGTACCCTGTTGGCTAACAATACCTATGGCGTTGGTAACCGGGGCCTCGACCGATCCGGTATGAAATTCTGATTCCTAATCCGCATATTTGATTTGGCGCATGTTTTACGCTGGATGCCCTTCCTAAAGCAACCCTCCCTATTTATCCGGTCTTAGGACGGGCAATAAGAGTGCACTGGCTTGTGCCTCCCTAATTGCTGGGTTATTACATGCTGTATCTAATCAAGGTATTGTGCCTTAAAATATTGTAAGCAATTTGCTTTAAAACTGAATTATATTTACAAAATGTTTTTCTATGTATTGTGTTAACCGTTAAAGATTGATAAAGTTCCATCACTAAATTATGAGAGAACATGTAACATCTGACCATTCTGCATAATAGAGTAGAAATCAAATTGTCAGATAAATCTTTAATAACTCCAGTTTAAATGAAGAAGTAATAAAGAGGTGAATTCGAACTCCCAGCAAACCTCTAATTCAACCAAGCTTTCTGCAGAATGCTCCCAGCACCTAAGTACAAATGCTTGTGGCTCCTTTCCAGGGTACAAAGGACTGTTTAGAGATCCATTCAGTAAATTTTTAGTTCCAGATGTTTTTTTCATTCCACCATTCTATGGTCTACAGTTAGTTTTCACGATATCTAAGTGTTCACTTTAGCTTACAAGTTATAAAGAGTGTTGTGACCATCTATATAAATTATGTACCTAGCATATGTACAAACGTATTGTTTAAGAAAATTCACTGTCTTCCTGGTGCTCAGTTATTTTTTAGTCTGTTAAATACCGTAGTCAAGGGATAAAGAAGTGTAAATGTACTAGCACCAATAGAATAAATCTTGGTTTAGGTATTATTTTTATTCTTCTGAAAAAACACTTATTATACCAGGTTGAAATTACAAGTACCCACTGAACATTGCCCACACATACAGTAGAGTAAAGTGTTTTAAGAAACCTTTTTTGTGACAGTAATGAATATGTATTTTTTGTGATTATGTTGTCAAATTAACTGACTAGTTCTTAAATGACTTATGTATATTTAATAGTATGCAAATAAACACTCTTTTTAACTACCCAGAGGGAATAAATGTCCCCAAAGGAGACCAGGCTTTCCTGTCCAATTTTTATAGCACCATATATCTTTCAGTAATCAAATATCTGCTGAAAATGATTAAAGATTGTATACTGATCATTTATAGTCTTTCCGGTCTTGCTTATTTACCTGTTTTTGTGTTTAATTAATGTGTAGTAGATTTACAGTAGGTAAATGAAATTTTATCCTGGTCTGGTCATACGATGGAATAAGAGGATAACAAGTGGACAAAGTCTGGTCATTTACATAGTATCTAATTAAAAATATTTGAGCAATGTTTTTTATCATCCTTTGACAATCTCTTTTCTGACTAGCTCATTTTACACCTAGGGGTGAGTCCACTCATTTAGGGTTTGCATCTTACTATTCAATATTTTATGTGATAAACTGGTTGTTGAATATAAATATCAACTTCAAAAAGGCTCAGGGGTTTAACAGGGTAGAGAAAATCTACAGGAGGTCTTGGCGGTAGACTTGTACCATCGGGCCTGAAGGGAAAACATTTTAGCTGATGCAATTCCATCTGCATGCCTCAGTTCTATATCACTTGTATTCTTGTACATAGTTCTATAATAAACTTTTTTTATTTGTTATCTTTAAATTATTCAGTAGTTCCACTTAGTGTGTAAAAATGAATGTCCAGAGATTAATGAATAATGTAGTGGTATGTTTGAAACAAGCTAATAAACAAATAACTTACTTTAAATAAAACCTCTAAATAGTAAATACAAAACCAAGTATCCACACTATTCTTGTCCAGTCATCAGTCAGTGGGTAACCACCCTCTGTGAACCAAGACTTCAAAAGGTACTGAATGTCTGACAAGGGAGTTCGTACAAGAGATTTTCATGGCATAGAACTCTTGCATCCAAAAAAAACTGTCTTCATTGTGGACTATATTTATAAAGGTTTGTGGACACCTGGCCATAGCACCAATGCTGTATGTGAGAGTGACATTGCTGTAGCTTTACTAGTTTTTTTTTACTGGAACCTCTACCAGTAAATAAAAAACTTATATGATAAAGCCCCATGTACAAACACTGTTTGCTGAGGCTGCAGTGTAAGATAGATCACTGGATAGATCAGAGTCCTTACCTCTACCCAAGTGAATATCCTTGAGGTGAACTTCTCATCTGAGCTGACCAGACCACACTAATGCTTCTCGTCTGACCTGAACTCATGAATTACTAATAAGTAAATGAAGTGGGGTTGTAGTTTAATGGTTAAGACATAACACTTTAGACCAGAAAGTCATGAGTTCAGATCTCTGTCACTCCTGGGCCCCTGAGCAAGGCCCTTAACCCATAGCTGCTCAGTTGTACGAATAAGCTAAATGTCTTTGTTGCTCTGCATAAGGGCATCTTCCTAATGCTATAAATGTAAATGTAAGTAAAAGCATACAACCATTTCCAATATATAGTTATATACAGTACAAAAATAAAGGGAGACAAAACGTGGAATGAGATTTTCTAAAACACAAGTTCTGATGATCCAATTTTTAAAAACATTATAGTGTGCCTTGCAACATTCAGTGTACCCCATTACATTACCAAAGTGATCCACAGTATTTTTTCTTACTCTCAGACATATCTGACCTCTCAGGCCTGTGGTACCAGGTTTTCATCAATATACTGCCCTCTCTCTATATTCACCACCTCTCATAGTTGACACCTGCAGCCTGCTCAAAGAGCCATCCAAAATTGCTGGATAACTGATGGACTTGAAAGGTTACGGACCAGAG
This sequence comes from Silurus aristotelis, assembly GCF_946808225.1. Classification (NCBI taxonomy): domain Eukaryota; kingdom Metazoa; phylum Chordata; class Actinopteri; order Siluriformes; family Siluridae; genus Silurus; species Silurus aristotelis. Next base: position 22,283,781 of record NC_139583.1, read on the forward strand.
TAGCACTTATGTGGCACAACCAAGGACATCAACGCCCCTGAACAGCCAGCACCACAGAATCAAGGCAGACTCTCTATTCAAGGTTTTTCTTTCCTTAGATGTAGCTGCTAAGAGTTGCTTCTGCTATGAACTCTAACTCACAGCAGGCCAACTTTTAGCATGCACACTAACACCTGAGTGTACATTCCAGATCAAGACTGTTTGAAGATCTATTCAGGCTTATGGCAGTGCATTTTCCCATGTGCTTTTGTGCATCTTCCTCTCTAATGCAAGATATAAGATTGCATCTGGATCTTTATTACTTTGTGTTCACTGACTACTGGGTTTTAAGTTTGTTGTTTTCTATAGTATGTAGTGTGCGCTTGCTTTTCAACCAATGTGTTATTAAAAATGTTAAAATGTCTGTGTCATGTCCAAGTTAAATCCTATTACAAATTATGTCTGTTCACATTCTGTAGCATATGTAGTGCACTGCATCTGAGCATATAAATCAAAATGTAAGTTAAATCTTTACTGACAAGCTTTTAGTGTCAATCATGTTTTATAAAGCACTAGGATAGTGATAAAGTGCAGAATATTGAAGGGTTCTAATTTCTAGAGTACATCAATTATCCTTAAAAGTCCAAAAAACCTTTACAGGTCCAGATTCTTTTTTAAATGCTTTCGGAAGGAATATTAAAAAAAAAATACATAATCTGTATTTATAGCTGGAGCAAAGCATCACCCTGTCAGAAAGATCCAAATATGCCTCTCTGTGGAAACTAGGGTGGCTATGGATCCGCGAGCGCAATCTGTGCAGTCGGAAGTAAATCTGGTCGCTTTCATGGCAAAAAGTCAGAAATCTCTCCTACCTTTATTGGACAAACACACAAACAGAGTGCTTCCTGAACAACAGAAGCTGACGCTGGTTTTACTCCATGTGCTTTCAAGTTTCCTGGTCATGACGTCACCCCCCTGGTGATGCTGAGCTTTCCACTGGACTGATTATATACGGGATTCAGAGTGTGGACAGCGTGGAGGTGTTTTCAAAGCATTTCTGATGCAGCTCGAGTTCCTAAAGGGGAATCATCTTGAGTAAAGGTTTATTGGTCAGGTTTGCTTAAATTACTTATAAACAACTAAATAATAATAATAATAATAATAATAATAATAATAATAATAATAATAATAATAATAATAATAATAATAATAACAATAATCAATAATAATAATAATAATAATAATAATAATAAAAATAATAGTAGGAAAACCCATATAGATTTCCAGAAAAATTCCAGACAAATATAAGAAATGGAAGAACTTGTCTTCCATGGCCTGGAAGTCTGCATCTGTGTAATCTTAAAATAGTTGTTATAATAATGCAATTTTCTTAATCATATGTTTCAGCAGGTTATGCTATAATTAGCATTTTTCAAACTGTTTTAACCCCTTTATATAGCCATATGGAACGCCTAAAAACTAAATGGTTTTGTTTTTCAGCTTAAGCAGTGCTCAGAGCAAATGCTAACAACATGTATATTGCAGCACAAGCAATTTACTGAATGGACAAAGGATGTGGAATACAAGAAACACACTGTTGATATTCTTAGTTGGAATGCAATGGAAGCATTGTGAACTTTGACTTCTCTTGATTTACAGACCTCTGCTTTGTAAACCAAAAAGAAAACATTAACACACTTTGATGTATAAAATCTGTAAAAAGATCTAGAAACAAGTTAAAAACAAGCAAGTGTGAATCAGTAGGTTTGTGAACATTATTTGTTTGCCTACTTTGTACATATAAAGACCTATTTACAGGCATACAGTCTACTTTGTTGATTTCCCTGAGTGAACCACATGACTTGAATCTTCATCATACAATAATTTTGTAAATAAATATTAATGGGGTGGTTAATGGGGTGGGGAACCATTTATTTGACTTGAAGTAAAAGTGATTTCTTCAAGACCAGTCAGGATGTTTGTGTCTGCTGTGTGTGTTGGACTTTATATAGGCAAGGTGGGCAGTAGCAACATATAATATGAGTTTACCTCAATGATTTTAATAAATGAATAACTTTAGTACAAATACAAGAATTCAAAATTAATTTTAAAAACTTACACTGTCTGATATCTACACAGACTATACAAATATGGCTTTTAAAATATTATTCTGATCACTGAATATTTGTTGGGCATTTGTATTCATGGATAAACAAAATAGTCAACAGTTTTTGTTCACTACTTAAATGCTCCGGTTAACCAATCAACGGTCTATGAAATAATTATTAACACTAATCTACAATAAATAGTAATGCTTTAGTTAAATAGTTTCACAATATTCACAAATCAATAAGGCAAGCAATAATAAGAAGCACTGGTTCAGAATCATGGCTGACAGTCTCTTAAACACAGAGCTAATGAAGTTATGAACCTGTGAAGTACTAACCTGATGCATAGTGTTTTTATTCCACAAAACTGCCACACTGTTCTAATATATAATACATAAAAATGGGAGTTAAACTGCAAATCACATTTTGCATTATATGTTGCATAACTGTCACTTTGCAGCTGTTTTCCCAGCATGCCAGCTTGTCTATATGTTATTTTTTGCAACACCTTATTACATTAAGCTAAACCTGTTCTCTGATCCTCCTGTGCACAGTTTTGTAATTTCAGTTGTGCCAAACATAGTTAGGGTATTAACAATGACAGTGCAAGCTTACCTGTTACATTTGTTTAATTCATTACAAATAAGTTGCATTTACAGGGACAGGTGCAAAACTGTGAGCGGTCTGTAATGGGTGAACAAATACCAAACTCACACAGCACATTTGATGATTTTCTCTGATTACTGAAGTCATATTCGTGCAAACAAATTAAAGCTTTATAAGGAAACTGTGCAAGACCAGTTGGCAGGGTTTTGCTTTTGTCAGGAAAGAAACTAATATTGCATTTTGTTTCCACATAAGGCACAATATAAAAAGAACATTGTTAGTCAAGCAGCCTATTAAAAAATACAAATAATGTTTCTTTACATTAAAAATCATCTTACTTGTCAGTCTTTAAATAAAGTTCAATCTCTTTAAGTGTATACTAGTTTATGTAAATGTTAAATAAACACCCTATTGGAAGCGTTGCTTTTTTTTTTTTGCATCTGGGTTGCAAGCTGACATTAGACATATTACTGAAATTTTGTTGTTTATAAAAAATATATAAAAATGTTAAAAATATTTTTAGAAAATCTTTTCTCCTAAAGTACTCTAATAAATGTAGTGACGCTTTTTACGACTGTCCAACATGTAAACATGAAAATAGAATATAAAAATTTAATTAAGTATAGTATAGTAATACAATAATAAAAAGTTGTCACAGATAGACCAGGTGTCAGAAACCGGGAGTAAAATAGAACGTCTTTTATTGGTCTAAACATGCACACACATCGAGCTCCGAGCACAAAATGGTACACTTAACTGAGTGCTTCCATAGAAGTGTAGCAAGGAGCATGGAAGCACAGGGAACAAGAGCGGTAGGAAGTCCGGGTGATCTATGGTCGTAACTGGTAGTTCGGACCGTGAGTGAAGGGAAATAGGGACCTTATAAAGGGGACGGGTAAATGGAGGACAGGTGTAGGTGATTAGACAGGTGTAGGTGATTAGTAGGAGGAAGAGGCTGAACGATAGTGTGAGCATTGGAGGAAGGTGTGACTGGTGGTTCCCTGACAAAAGTATAAAGTATATTATAAATGCACGTAAAACTAAAAAGTATGAAAATATGAAAGCACCTTCCTGCAGAGAAAAGAGTCCATTGTTGGTATGGCAAAGATCCTTCACAATCTTCCTGGCCCTTGTCCAGCACTGCTTGCTGTAGATGTCCTTCAGGTCAGGGATCTTGGTGCAGATGGTAAGTTCAGCTGAATGCACCACCCTCTGGAGGGCTTGCCTGTCCTGCATGGTGCTGTTCCTGAACCAGGAAGTGATGATTCCTGTCAGGACACTCTCAATGGTGCAGGTGAAGAAAGTCTGTAGCACCTGAGAGAGTAGTTTAAAGTCCGTCTCAGATGGTACATATGTTGCCAGGCTTTCTTTACAGGTTATTAATGTGACAGCACCAAGACAGGTCCTGTGTGATGTGAACACCTAGATACAGGAACTGTCCACTCTTTCCACTGAAGTTCAGTTAATGTTTAGCGGTTGGAATGACCATTACTGCTTCATGCCAAAGTCCACTATTAACTCCTTAGTCTTGCTAATGTTCAGGAGAAGGTTGTTTGCCTGGCACCATATCTTCAGGTTTTTAAACTCCTGTAGATAGGCCGTCTCATCATTTTTGGAAATCAGGCCCACCACAACAGTGTCGTCAGCAAAGTTGATGATGTTGGTGGAAATGGAAGTGGCCACACAGTCATGTGTGTAAAGCGAGTACAGCAGGGGGTTCGGAACACAACCTTGAGGAGCTCTAGTGCTGAGCGTAAGGAGGATAAGGTGTGTTTGCCCACCCGTACAGCTTGTGGTGTCTCTGTCAGGAGATCCATTGACACAGGTGGTGGGCTGAGTTTCAGGACCTCCAATTTAGAGGGAATTATGGTGTTACTCATGCTCCTGAGTGTGTAAAAATTTTAATTCGCCTCAAATCATATACATCATAATGAGTTACTACACTTTTATATATACAAATTATGCTGTCAAGTCTAAATAGCTTGAACACACATTTAATGAAGGTTCCGTGAAAACCAGTCATTTATATTAATGACATTAACAAAGGAAATATTATTTATGAAAAAAAAAGAAAAAAGAATAGTAAGTCGAAAATGCATTCTTTCACTGAAAATGTATATTAGAAAGGAATGATCATATACTCCCTTGTGTGCTTAAGACCATTCCATTCCACTCCATTCCATTCCATTCCATTCCATTTTTATTTTTATTATTATTTTTTTTTTGAGAACTGAGACCTCACCAAGACACAATATGATTTATAAAAAAAAATAAATAATAATAATTTTATATATATATATATATATATATATATATATATATATATATATATATATATATATATATATATATATATATATATATATATATATATATATATATCTTTAAGCATAACAGGACCTACAGGGCCTTTGTGTGATTAGTTTGCTGGCCATGATCACCTGAGTAGCATAGATATAGTTTATATGCTTTTCTATTTTCATGTTAAAACATTTTTTTCCCACTTGATTTCCCATTTTATTAACCTTCATTTTGTTTTTTGTTTTTTTTTTATTTGGCATTAAATTAGACATTCGGGTGTAATGTTGTTAAATCATGCATTTTTGTAATAAAATAGGCATGAGATATCATAGACATAGGATAGACAAAAATAATGCTACTTCCACCTCTGAGCAGGCCCACTTCAGCTGTGTGCTTTGACTATTATAGGGTTTTATGAGTATCTCTATCATTCAGATAATTAAAAATTATTATCAAATTTGAGTGAGAAAATGTGCAAAAATTCATAAATACAATAAAGTTTTCGACTTACGCAAACATTTACACAAACCTACTGAAAGGTGTAGAAATGTGAATTCATTAAATAATCTAATATAATCAAATAAGAGTGCTTTATTTATTTATTTATTTATTTATTTATTTATTCATTTATTTATTTGTTTGTTTGTTTGTTTGTTTGTTTTTTTATTATTATTTATTTAGTCAAGAATACTGTTTAAAGTCATTGTACCCATGATACTGTGACAATGTGGATGATTTCAGCCAGTGGAGACTATCTACTGATCCATACCTAAGCAACATTTAATCCATGGTTTAGTTTTATTTATGTATTTATTATTTTTTGACAAGCACAGCTCTGACAATTAACATCTGCTCACATAATATTTAACCATCAATGAAACCAAGATCATAGAAATGTATCAACCACATTGAGCAGCAGGATATTACAAACAAAAAGCAACTATGTGCAGGAATTGAAGACATTTCATTATGGTGAAATAATCAGCATAGATGTTATGTACACTTGAATGCACTAGATCAGAAGATAAAACTGTCAGCATAAATAAGCACTTTTAGTGTATGTGACTTGGATGCACATGAATGAAGAACAAGTAAAGTTCAAGTTGTTCAAGTGCTTTAATTTCAAGAGCCCATCAAGCATCCTTGAATTCAGAGATCAAAATGATGGTCTTCATGACCTCATTATTAGAAAAAAAGAAAGGGAAGTCAGTTCTTCTCAGCAAGAAGACTCAAAAGAAATCGTTCTACACTATACTCTATGGGGGTCTTTTTTTAATAAATATATGTTCTGAACAGTGTTCATGTACTATACTATATGTACTATATGTACTATACTAAATATATCTATTTGAACTGTGAAGTCATGCATTTAAACACACAGCATTTAATGACTCTGTATAAGTATTCAGTCACTAACGAAAGGCGATAGTCTGTAGATGAGGTAACCACCAGCCTTATATTTACTTTATGGTTCCCTTTTTAACTTTATGTGATCCCATGTTGCTGAGTTTTATAACAGCTATAAACATCCATAAATAAATCTATTAAACACTCATAAATATGGATAATCATGCTGGAACATGTTTACAGAGCATAGCTTTGGAAAGCATTGGAGATCAGTGGTTAATACACTGGCCTTCTGATTGAAGGGTTATGATTTGAAATTCCAGCATCACCAAGATATTGGGCCTTTGAGCAAGTCCTTAAACCTTCTGCTCAGTTGTATAAATGAGACCATTTTCTCTCTGGATGAAGGCATCTGCCAAAATCTACACATATAAATAACCATGATAGGCTGAAAAAAAAGAAAAATGACCATCAATTTGATGATGACAATAAAGTTAAATCTAATCTAGAGTAATCTAATCTGATCTATGATGGTAATGATGTTGCTATGATGATTATTGGAGAGGTAGAAAAGGATCATTACTTTATAGCTGTTACTTTATTATCATCTGTTATGTGAATGTGTTGCATTTACAGTAGATTTTGTTTAAATATATCTATTTTATCTTAGGGTGTTTTCATACTTGATCTGATTATCATATTTAGGGAAGGTGCTTGCAATCATTGGTATACTTTTACAAATAATTATTTACTGACATGCAATGCATCGATTAAATGCATACAGGTGGGCAAAATAGTAGGCAATATGTTTAAGCCAGGCCAAATGGCTTTATTGTCATTTCAACCATATAGATTTGGTATAGTGCACTGTAAAAAATTAAACAGCATTCCTTTAGGACCAAAACATAAGCAGACCTACACACAGGACAACACAAAGGGCTTTCATGGAGGGTGTTAAGGGACCAGGAAAGTTTTTATGTGAACACCACATAATTTGGTACTTTTCATGATCTCCACAGAGTTGGTAATGTTCATGCATTTTTGCAGTTTATACTGTTATAGTATAACAAGCAAGCTCCAAAACCATCAGGTGCCAAGTACTTTTTGGATACATGCTGTGTCATTTAGAAACCAAATAGCCAGTTTTTTCACAAGATTTGTAACCATTCACGCCAGAACGAGACTATTTTGCAAACAAGGGTGAGCTAATTACAGTGTTCTATTTCTATAAAAGTCTGGTCTTATACATTACTAAAGGGATTCAGTTTCCTTCACTTCCTTCACTCGATATCAGAAGTAACAAAACAGGGGGAAAAAAAGACCTATCAAGAGGACCTGGGACTGCAAAACTGCATTTCCTCCTCATTTTCACTCCTCACTGTTGTCTTAAGACACAGACCAAATTCTGCTCCCTGTCTCCCTGCATCTGTTTCATATTTCACTGATAAATAGTACTTGTATTTAGAGTTTACACCACTTTTGTCACTTGGTTGTCATTTTGTGTGTTTTGCTCACAATCAGGTCCTCCTTTTATTATGTTCATGGTTATCTTGTGTTTGATTCATCTCATGTCTGGTTTGTTAGTTTATCTATGTTTGTTTGCCTTTTTGCACATTAAATCTATATTTCTACATTTGCATCCCCAAAACAAGTGACTAAATGAGTGACTATGTTAGTAAGTAGAAAGAGAAATTTAGCATGAAAAATACAAGACAAAGGGGTATGTGTATGTGTAGGAATAATTTTGCCTTACATCCTGCACTATAGCAAAGGCAGGTTGCACAGTCAATTATTTAATAACTATAAAAACTATCTACTAATAGTAGTATATAAAGAAAATAAAAAAAACCAGCTAGATGTACATAGTGTGTGTGTGTGTGTGTGTGTGTGTGTGTGTGTGTGTGTGTGTGTGTGTGTGTGTGTGTGTGTGTGTGTGTGTGTGTGTGTGTGGAATGAATGGCAATTCAGCATGATTAGAAATGGTGTCCTCATATTTGTTCGATCAGTAGCATTCACATTGGTTGGATCGAACTGTCTTGGATTCTGTCTAAGTGAAGCAATTAGTGAAGTGAAGTCATGGTACCTTCTGAAAAGGTGTGAAATTTTTTTTGAATATAGTGCATTATTGCAAGCGACAATTAATTAACATGTTGTTGCTGAGTGGAATTAGCCCTTGTAGCAATGACTGGATTGCAAGACCGCTGACTGTCACCAGTGTGACGTATTGGTTTATGAATGGAGGGATATCTAGGGGAAGAATCACACGTCTGTGCCCAACTACAATATGCGCAATTTTCACACCAACATCTCAGACCAAGGAACCCTGAAACTATGACCAATCTTAACTGCACCACCCTGCTACCTCTATTGTTACTGATAAAGTAATCTGATCTACATGTGTGATATTGATTTGGTATTGTGTTACTATACATTTGTTATGTGAGGTACTGTTGGAAAATGTAGTATCTGGCTCTTTATATGCACAACATTTAGGTATTTTCTTAGTTGAAATTGTTTAAAATGAATCTTGATCTTCAGTGTTTTTCATTTCCACCATTTGTGGTCTTATGGAGAGTATACCAACATGCATTCAAAGATGAAGAGGTGTTCAATATGGGTAGCCCTAGGTAATATTTTTCTCATTTGTAGGTGATGTTGTCTTTCTGGCACTATTCAAATTTGACCTTGAACATAAACGAAATCTTTTTTTTTGCAGCTGACGGTGAAGCAGTTGGGATAATAATCACTAGTCTCAAATCTGAGGCCATAGTTCCCCCCTTGAATGGGATGCTGTTTTCCTGTGAGAAATGAGACCTTGATTCTTGCAGGAGTGTTTATGTATTTTGAGGTCTTATCCTTGATTGATTAAAAAAGGTGTAAGACAGATTGGGTCAGCAGCAGCAGTGTTACAGGTACAGTACCTGTCTGTGGTGGTTAAGTAGGAGAGCAGCTTTCAGAAACGGTTCTCTGTTTATTTATGAATCTTTGTTCCTAACCTAGTGTTACAAGCTGTGAGGAGTGACCAAATAATAGGGTTGTAGGGGCAGTGGAAATAACATTCCTTTGCAGGGTTGCTGGGCTTACTCTCAATGATAGCATACAGATGAGAAGATTTGTTGCTCTTCTGAATCAAAATGTTCCAGTTAAGTTTTGTTTGTCAAAAATACCCAGAATGATGAATATAATAAACATTAGTTTAATTAAATTATGATTAATTTAACATGTTTTTAATTAGTTGATTATAAATTGAACACGACCAATTCACAAAGTATTTAAATAAACCAATTACATTATATAATCGAATAGGAATGTTGCCACTAATGAAAACTATAGTATCAAATTAATGCAGTTGAAATGTGTGGTAGAAAGTGCTGTGGAAATGTTGCTCTTGCGAAAATTTCACGGCAGACCCCAGACATTCTGGAGACATCTTACATCTGGCTTCGAAATATCTGGAGGTCCTTCAGGAGGAGATGTAATCTGTAGTTCTGGGTCAAGAAGTCTGGACTGGCTTTTGTGGCTAGCTGCCAATTTGACTCCCACCAGAAAATATTAAATGAAAATTAATAAATTAATATTAATTAGAATTTAACATAACAATCAACTCCAAAAACTTAAATCCATCACCCACATTAGCATTCTGTGTTGCTAGGTTGAAAAAACACATTGATGGTGAGAGAAATGGAGTTAAATAAAAGACATAGCAAAAAATGCTGACTTTTTAAATTATGACCAGATATCAGGTTAGCCTTTACATTTACTTTTATGTCTCTTGTATGCAAAATTCCTGTTGCAAATTAGCCATGAATCTTGAAAATGTCATATATCTATAGCCTATGGTCCCTGGCTCGTAATGATACATGCATTTACTTGAATATATTATTATTGTTAATAATTTATTTAAATAGTAGCACTCTGAATAAGATTTCAATATTGCTTTCAGATTAATGAATAATTGGATAGACATGTTCTACACAATGTTCTACATCAGTTTAACTAAGAAAATGTAATTTAATTTTTAAGGTCTAGTTGTTCAGACTGCCTCAATCTTTTCTATAGGGCAATCTTTTCCAATTTTCCATAAACCCTTTCTTTTGTATGGATGGTTCCCAGAATAGTGTACTTGACATATGCTAAAAGATTTAATTGTCAACACTAAAATTGATGTAAATAAATAAAATAAAGGACTGTGCATGATGCCACTAAGTTTAAATGAATTCCTTGAAAAGTGTTTTCTAAAGTGATGAGCAGGAGCTTCCATGCTTCCTCAAAGGAAACCACTATGTCATAAATTGGGTGTTAAGTATTCTTAGTGCGCTACATTTTCTTTGTTTTACAGTGACCAGATAAAGTTTAATTGGGTACAAAACCACACTTAGTCTGATAAATCTGTCATGCTTTCCGCTTCATTAGTTAATTTTACATCGCAGCGAAAGTATAACGAGGTCTACTGGGATGGGAGTAAAGCCTTTGTCTTACTATGTGCAGAATATTTGTGTATTAGAAAGATGAGAAAGACAAAACCATTACATATGAGAATTGCCATAGCAAAATCCTATTCTGTCAATTCTGTGTGTATGAACAGTTTGTGGAAACTTGACTATAACAGTTCACTTTTTGGTATTCATTGGGGTGTGATTTTTGGAAAATCACATACTAGCAACACATAGGATTTAGCACTGGTAACCTTAAATATAAAGTTTAGTTTGCTGTATGGTCATGGTGCAGACAGACACATGCAATACAATTCTGTTTTTAAACCAATAAAAGAGCTAGATAATGCTCAGAAATATAATCTGGATAAATGACCGGGTGAGCAAGAAACAAAATGAAAGTGGGAAATGTGAAGTCGGCTGCAGTCAATGCACAAATAAAACAGAAAAAGAAAATTGGCTTGGAATCAATACAGACCAAAAATGGAGTGAGACTAGAGTCAGATTCTTTAAACAGGGATAAGTAATTAAATAGTGGAAGTGTAGCAAGGATCAAGAGACGAGCAGACAGGGGTTTGAAAGACTATTAATGTCTAACATTAGACAAATAATAGAGAGAGATTATTTGCCCAGAATACTCACATTTTGTGAAAAATAAAAAAGGTCACACATCAGTACTCATAATACAATACATGCTTTTCACACACAGTAATCTGTCTTTCACTGTACCTTTGTGAGACACATCTCCTGTCTCCATTATTCTTTTAAACACTTTAGCATGTCTATCTTTTAAATAGGTTAATTTGACATGAACACAACAGACCGGATTTAACTGTATTGCACAAACAAAAGGAACTTGTTGGAAATGATATAATAATCAGGTGCTATCTAAATTATTATTCATTTTAACTGTTAATAAAGACTAAGAGTGTCTATAAATGAGCTTTAAGATGATCACTTTCCATAAGCTTGTGCATTTTGGAAAATTAATAATATTCCAGTCTGAGATCCGGCACAAAGCTGAACACAGTGTGATTACTGACAGAAACTGCAGTGTTCAAGAGACAGCATGGCACCAAACTGAAATAATGGATTAATCCCTTTTTAATTAAAGCTGAATGAAATAATTCATGCCAAATAGTTTTTAATTTGTTCATTGATTTAATTGAGTTTTAAACCGGTACATAATGGAGTATAATAAGACAAAGACTGTAAAATAAATAAGTCAGTCTGTTTTCTGACTTGAAGAATGCTCAGGTTGATTGCATAAAAAGAAGCAATAACAAATTATATATATATATATATATATATATATATATATATATATATATATATATATATATATATATATATATATATATATATATATATATATATATATATGATATACTGTATATATATTTGTTATGATTTGTTATGATGTCTAATTTGGATAAAATATTTTACATGGCTGTATTATAATGCCTCATTGGTTGTTATTCAGATGGTAGAAACTTTAGAAAAATATATATTTAGAAAAGTGAAAAGTAGCTAAAGAGAAATACATTAATATTGCAGTTACTGTGTTTTTCTACTTGTAAAGTATGTTTCACCTTCTGCCAATTATGTACCAAATAATGTAAAAAAATTCTATCAGACTACTTTTGGACTTTATCAAGCTGACAGGTATTAGATATTTGCTTGTTCTTTATCTGATTCTTTGTGCTGAAGGATCTTGAATAACAAAAATAATTTAAAATTACCTCTAGCTATTAATAATTGCAAAGAAAATGTCAATGTAATCTGTCTAGGTCCATGTTTTAAGATTTGGCCTAAGAGTGCAATTAAACTATATTAATTTTTAGAACTCTGCAATGGTGTAGCATTTGGGCTACTTTCTGTTAACATTCTCCTTGTGTCTACTTGGGTTTGCCCAAGGTGCTTTGGATTACTTTTATCAAAAAACATACTATATGGACAGGCGACTGTAAATGTGGGTACATCAGACTGGCATCCCATTCAAGCAGTGTTCCCTTGTGTATTCCTTGCACTGACTCCAAATTCACTGCAACCTTGTATAGGATAAAGTAATTCATGTAGATTAAAGAATTAATGATTTCTTTTTTGTTGCAATTTGTTGTGACTTGGTGGCAAATTATTAATACCTGGTCATAATCAAACTCGGCTATGGAAGTGTGCTGAAATGATACACTATCATGTAAAGAGTTACTGAATTGTATATTCACTGTGAAATAAATAAAAGTATTCACTGTAAAGATATAAATGTAATTAAGAATATGTTCTACTGTATATAGATTTGTTATAGACATTTTGACACACTACAAGTACACTGTACAAGCTACAAAAAAATGACCATGACTCTAACAGTGATTTTTGTTAAAGCAAGTGATGTTTTTCTGCAGTGATTAAAATTGCCAGACATGTCAAGCTAGAGGTCGGGCTTGTGAGACTGGTGCTGGATATTTCATTGTGATTGTTTTAGTGTAGGAGTTTTACATTTTAAAGCAGGTATCTAGAAAAACAAAGCTGCTGGGTACAAAAGGGTACAACAATAACATATATTTTTTAGCCATTTTTAAAATAAATGTTGTAGTTAAAAAAATGTCTAAAGTGCCTAAAGGCAAAGTAGTGAGAAGAAAGGCAGAGTTAAACCATCAACAGTAGCTGAGAACATCAAAAGATTTTCTCTGCTGGTTGTCTTGTTTAATTAATAATTTAATAATCGACAGACGTGAACTTTGTGTTTAAGACACTAGATGTCCAGGTGTGCAGATAGTTTATTATTAATGACATGATATATAGGTCAGAGTAATACACTGTGTGCATGAAGAGAACAATGTTTTTTTCCCAAAAAATGTTTTAGGGAAACATGTCTGCCGACTTTTTCTCCCAGCTTAAGTGAATCAATCAATAACAAAAGAAGAAGAAAAAAAAACTAATTGCAAAATATTGAATCACATTGTTTTACATTAAAACAGCTGTACAGCTGTATTGAAACCTGTTTTCTACTACATGTGGTTTATTTATAATCACATATACATCATTGTCCATCATATAATTTCAGAAAAACAGATGCACCACATTTTGTGCCATGTCCCAAGTACAGGTCTTCCTGTTAATACCCTTTGTGCGTAAATGTACCAATAATTGAATCTGACCTCAGGAACATTGTTTCTAATTGCGTTTGCTCAACTTTTCCCTTAGCACCATAAATCAGAGACCCATGTTAGCCGTGCAGAGAAGAAATGTAAATTCTGGTCTTTGCCGTATTCATCATTCTGGTAAAAATAACAGCGGGCTCTGACACATTATTTAAACACAAGTCGGTCATAAAAACAATTTAGCCCTATAAATTTTGGGAAGTAATAAGGGTAATGCTGTGGTGATAACGATGAGCCTGGCTGTCCTTATTACTCTGCAAATTTATGGTGCTATCAGGGGTGACCTTAGTGTCTGAAATGCTTATACGGTATACAATAACCCACAATGACTGCAGTGGGAAATCTATGCAGACTAATATTCTCATATGCAGGCTTATAAGTGATCTTGTAATTGATACTTATAAAGCACAAGCTAAATAATAATAAGTAAATGAAAAACTGTGATACATTCAAACCTGATAATAAAGATTTTCTGTTTTATAAAAGCTAAAGATTATGTTTATTTATAAGCTATATTTGTGTACATGTGTATGAGATAGTTAATAATATTTGGGATCTGCTAAGAATTTGGTTTTCACTTTTCACATTTCACCAGCGAGACTTAACTGACAATACAGATCCGGCCTTACTTTAATAGTGCACTTAATGCTTTGCTGTGCAATGATAATCCAAACCTGGATCAGGTTATATACACCCTAATGATTATAGACATTCTTTTTTGCATATTTATTTATGGTTTATTTAGCACATGTATTTTTATGAATAATTATTAGTATGCATATAAGAAATGTATGTCTGGATGTGGGTGGAAAATTATATTATGTTTTTATTAAAGTTACTAGAGTTCCTTATACAGGAACTTTGTACCACTTGCAATCCCCTTTTAATCCCCTTGTCACTTAAATAATATGTTTTAAAAAAAACTTCTTCAAATGGATTCAGAAAAAAATACCTACAATATGCACAGGAACCTGGTTTAAAAATCACTCTAAACCTTAGAGTGTGTTACAACCACCAACATCTCCTATTCAAAAACTTCTATTCAATTATTTCTGAGATCTTACTAGAATAATAATAAAATAAAATAAAATACATACAGTGCAATTATTGTCTATGCTTATGACAATTAACTGCACAATGTCAACAATGACTGAGCGAATTAGCTGTGCCAATTTCCATAACTCATATGGAACAGTTGGTCAACCGGTAATCATATTCATAATTAATAATTTAATTTAATTTTAAGATACAAAAAATAACAACCCATATGGATAGCCAGCATAGCATAATGTAAGTATTACTTTGAACTTTGTAGCAATGACTATCCTATATTAGTACTCAATGTATATTATTAATAATTTATACATGTAGTATTGCAAAATTGCAAAGGTTTTTCATGTAAGAATTAATTTATCATAGGTTGCCAAACATTGGGCGAATTTACAAGAAGCTTAAATATTACAATACAAATACATTTTTTTTAATTATTTGTTAGTTTGCAGAGAATACTGTAACTTCTGTCAGTGTAAATTTGACTTTTCTATATTTAGTGTGAGAGAGATTTGGTTTTTAAAAAGATGTTCAGTTCAATTATATCAATCAAAACTATGTATTAATACTCTACAGTATTGAATTTAAATTACGTATAGTTTAATAAAGCATATAACCCCCAAGAGAAAAACATGTCAAAGGTATAGTTTGTCTCCTTTGTATATTCATACAATATATCTTGAGAATCCTAACACGTTGCACATTTTTTATAAAACTATATATATAACTGCACAACATGCAGTTTTTAAACTAAGCTGAAGAAGAAAAAAAAATGAAGACTTTGGAGTGGCCTAGTCAAATTCCTGACCTGAGTTACTGTGGCAAGACCTTAAAAAGGCGATTCCAATGTGGCCTCCAATGTGGCTGAATAACAAATATTCTGCATAGATGAGTGGACCAAAATTCCTCCACAGCGCTGTAACAGACTCATTGCAAGTTTTGGCAAACGCTTGATTGCAGTTGTTGCTGCTAAGGGTGGCCCAAGCAGTTATTACATTTAGAGACAAAAACTTTTTCACACAGCCCATCTAGTTTTGGATTTTGGTTTCCCTCAATAATATAAACCTTCATTTAAAAACTGCATGTGGTTTTCACTTGTATTATCTTTTACTAATATTTCAATTAGTTTGATGATCTGAAACATTAAAGTGTAACAAACATGCAAAAAAATAAGAAATTAGGACTTTTTCACACCACTGTATTTTTATTCAGTATACAAGCAAATACATGCATTCCAACTTTTCTTGTAAAGCATCATTGCAACCTAATGGCCAATCTTGTAGAGGCTATGCCTTGATTATTTGCCTGTTGCTTTTTCTTTAGTGTTTTTGTTTTTTGTCTTGTTACTCCAAAATTGATTCTAAAAAATATAAAAGTAGAAAAATAAGATACCAAAAAAATCTTGCTTATGCATATTGCTATTGATTGAACAAGTTGTTACATTTCCCAATCACTGCTATGTTATTGGGCTGACTTTTTTTAAACAGACTACTGTGGAAATTATTTATCCTTGTGAATGTCATTCACTATTCTACTTTAAACTCAACAATTACTTGCATTATACAATAGAAACAAGCACTGTCTGCCGTGTCTTTATACTGAAAAAAAAAAAAAAACGAAACAAATATATACATCACACTAGATATAATAAAAAAAAAATATTTACCAATAGACTAACATGCTACATTTCACTACATGTCGTACCCTGTATGTATGTGTATGTGATGAATAAAATTTGATTTGATTTAATTTGATTTGATTTTATTTGTTTTTAAAGCAAAAATAAAAGAATTTTGAGGTGACTGCATGTCACCGCCATACTAAAGACATCCAAACTGTATAAGAATATATATGGAAATTTGTAGTAAGCAAAAAGATCTTAAACCTGTCAGGGAGCCACCTGCCACGCCCCCCTCGGCGGCTGTCATGCCGCCGCTATCTTTGCCGCTTCCGGCTTTGATTCCAAACACCTGGAACTCGTTATCTACACACCTATTTAAACGCCTGTTCCATGGATTATCCCTCCGTGACGGATCATACTCGCATTAAGTTTATTACGTATATGTTTTATATTTTTAATTCTTCAAAGTATCTGTTATTGCTTTAATGATAACTTTGCACACTCTTGGTATTCATTCAGTAAACCTCATTAGGTAGACAGCGGGAATGATTTTCAAACAATCTTGAGAAGTTCTCAGAGGTGTTAAGTGCTTGTTGGCTGCTTTTCCTTCATTCTTAAACTGCAACTTACCCCAAACTTTCTCAACTGGATTTATATTGGGTGATTGTGAAGGACAGATAATCTAATGCAGCACTTCATCACGATCCTTTTAGAACAAATAGCTCTTACATAACCTAAGGTGTGTTTTGGTTCATTGTCCTGATGGAAAACAAATAACAAATCCGATTAAATGCAATCTATATATATATATATGATGGCATGTCACTGCAAAATGCTGCGGTAGCCATGCCGGGTCAAATTTTAACTAAATCGCCAACAATGTCACCAGCAAAGCACACCCACACCATCACACCTCCTCCTCCATGTTTTGGCATGGGGAACCATACATTCAGAAACCATTTCCACTAATGTCCATTCCGTTTCTTGCCTCAAAAAAATATCTTCTGCTTGGTGTTCTTGGTGTGCTGCAATTCACCCAAAAAGGCAAAACTCATGCAGTCTCTTCTAAACAGTGGATTAAATATTTTTAAATACAGTATGTCTGCTACTTGAAATCAGCAATTTCTGAGGCTGGTAATATTATCCTTTGCAGCAGAGCTCTTCAGCTTCCTTTACTAGGATGGTCCTCAGAAGAGCCTGTGTCATCATAGTGTTAGATGGTATAGGAGACTGCAGGAGATTTTGGGATACATTTGAAGTTTTTGAGATTTTTCAGATTGACTGACCTTGATTTCATAAAGTAATGATGGACTGTCTTTTTTCTTCACTTAACTGATTGTTTCTTGTCATAATATGGATTTGTACAGTAGTTATAGTAGTACTAAAAGGGCTTACCCTTTTTACCCTTACTTACCCTTTCCTCAGTACAAGACAATGTATTGTCTGAAGTATATTTATAAGGCAAGAAATATTACAAATTAACTCTTGACAAGGAATACATACAAATAAATGAATTAATGAATACATAAATAAATTAATTAATTAATAACTTTGTGGAAACAAAAAGTAGAAACAGCCAAAAGTTCCCGAAAGCAGTGGCTTACCATATCACTTCTCAGACAATCTGGACAATTATTTTCTATCATCTCACACTCCAAAGGGTATATATTCTGGGTCACAGGCATGCTAACTCTTGAAAAGCAGACTGAAGCTTGAAGCTTAAAAACTACACACAAATTTCCACACCACTCTCTTTCCTTATTAACATGAGTAACTATTTCTATTTTTTATTAATTAAAATCTCACTGACAAATCAGGTTTTGTTGTATAGGAACAGACATTTGTTTCTGTTATCACCAGTTAATGCAGAACATGACATTGTCACCTGCTTTGTTCTACGAGGTGACAATGTCTTTCCTGAGAAAAGACCCATATGATGCTAATTTTCCATAGCTGTTTGTCCTTTACATTGAGATTGACTGCTTTTGAACACACTGTAGACTCAGTTGTGTTGATCAAAATTTTTTAAAGAAGTACATACAAAGACACACAAAAAAACAAAGCACAAAGAAGCGTACCTGGCACTGCTTTATTACTGATCGGCTAATTGACTTGAAGCTAATGGGCCACAATGAGCAACAATCCCTTTGCCTTCAGCATGCAAACAAATGCAGCAGGACTGTAATAAAAGACAGCCAGTTGCAGCATCCACCTCAATTTGCATGACATTAATGGCAGAGAAGCTCACACCCATTGATCTCCACATGCAAATGAACCCTAATTAAATCTCTGTAATTAGCATTTGCAAAGTGCCACTTGCAGGCAGCAGTCCGAGAGATATAGCTGGGGCCCAATGTAGTACGGTTTTAAATCCCAAGTCCACTACTGAGTATTGTGTTTATTTCATTTTTAATTTATTTCAAATAAATAAATCAGTAATGGATACTAAAAAAAGGAAGGAGAAAATTGATGATTGAAATCGAAAAAAAAAAAAAATCGTAATTGAATTCATAATTGAATGAAAATGTATTTTTATTTCATGTTCTAAATGTAAGAAATGTATTTGGTTGTTATTGAGTGTTATGTCTCCATTACAAAAGTGTGAGATATTGACCAATCAGGTGAAAGAGAACTCGTAGCCGAGGAATGACTCAGACACAGTGCGAAAAAAGAAAGGAGAGAGGAATACCAAAGGATTGTTGGAGATTTCGAAAAAAAACTAAACAAAAGAAGACCACATTTTTGAGAATGAAAAAACTAGAAAGAAATTCTAGTGAAATATTGGTTTAGTTTGAACTAAATGTTTTTTTTTTATTATTATTATTTATTTAATTGGTTACACTGATCCGTTTTTGAGAGTTTGGATTTTGGATTTGGCAACAACACGGACTAGGTTGTTACCACATGGAACAAGATGGCGAGCCACCCAACAGACCTTAATTGAAACGAGGATATCTGAGGACTTCAGTGGATTCACTGCTTCGTTTTCCTGGATTAGAAAAAAGGGGAGAAAAGATTGCGCAGGACGACAGATTGACCTGACGTCGAATTCTTCGGTTGTTTTCCTCAATCTTTTGTGATCTTTTCTTTCTGGTCAGCATAACAATAGGCCTGAACTGTTGCATCTAACATCACTCCAGTAAGGACAAACTGTTCGTTTTGAATCGAGAGACTGGTATTCGAAAGTGAAGAAATCTATCGAATGTATGCATTACAATTGTTTCCATTTATTGATTGTTGAATTGTGTTGCATAATTGTTTATTTTACTTGATTGCTCAGTGCAGTTTCAGGTTAAGGGTTTTCATGCGTCTTCCATTTTTTAGGGTATACTTTGGTAAATTGAGTCCTGTACCTTACTGGTTAAGATAATTGTTTTTTTCCATTTTTAATGTTCTATTCAAGTTTAGAGTTACTGGGTACATAAAAGGTGTGATTAAACTAGGAAGGATTTCTCAAATTCTAAACTTAGTTCAAGTTAAAACAATTGAAATTAAATAGGTTCAAAGTCCAGCTCAAGCTCAAATAAAAAAAAAAAAAGAGGGAAAATTATTCTAAATTAGATTGACTTAAAATAGATTTTTTTAAAAAGAGAATCAACCTAAACATAAATATAAAAGAGAAATAAATATAGAAACTAGTTTGGTTGATCCTATTTGCATTCTTTAGAGAATAAGTGATTTGAGTTTATAGATTTTTTTATTTTCTTTATTTTGTGCTTCATTAATTTATTATTTTTATTAATTTTTCCTTTTTCACAATATAAAATCTTTATTATAATTCAACCACACCTTTGTTGTCTGTCTGTTTATTTAGTCTCTCACTGCTGCTCCCTCTGAATCTAGGATACTGGTCCATGTTACCCTCTGTCCAATTCACCTGGGCATTCAAATAAGCCACGAGGTGCTGACGAACTTAAAAGGGGCGCTACACATGGATATGCAATTTTGTAACTAAAAGACTATTTTGTCAATATTTCATTAAATAAAAACAGCTGACATAAGTAATACCACATTAAATGTTTTACACAATGAATAGAGCTAATATTGCAATTTCATGCAATTACTACAACACAAATATGATACCCCTGGTGAATAACCATATGTGGTCATCTGTTTTTTCTCTGCGTTGGCCTGCAAATTCTTTGATAAGTTAAGCTGTATGTTTAAGCTGTTGTTGGACCTGCTCCCACGCCAGCCCACTCCACCTAAAATATTTGCTCACTGTGGGTGAGACAGATTGGTGGTCCACAGTAGATGCGGTAGCGGGTGCTGAGGAAGGCTTGTGATTATTAGATCCAATCAGGAAAGTGTGCTCAGTCCTCCTGGCTATTATATCTTTACACACACTTGCCATCTGAACATTTAGTTTTCCCCCAATTTTGCTAAAATACATTGCCATACTTCTTGTAAAACTTGATAATATTGTTCTTTGCCTTCCAGATCATCAAAGAGCAGTTCAATATTATTTAGGTAGGAGGCAGCCTATTCCATGATAAGTAAAATTCCCAATAGTTTGCTCTCTTAATAATGTTTAAAAAATGTGGACATATAATTCTGGTCATTGTCTTGTTGAATGGTGAAGTTGGTTCCAATTAATCGTAGTCCAGATGAAATAGCACGGTGCTAAATTACGGAATGTCGCCTTGTTGGTTCAGCATTCCTTTCACCTGGAATAAGTCTGTCCCCTGCTCAAACCCAACCCCAACTTCCAGGGAAGTTTTTGAGAGAGATTTCTTGATGAATGAGTTAGCTTGGCTTAGATTGGCTTACTCAGCTAGTGAGTATCTGAGTCCATGTAGATTTGTACCACGTAGTGTATATCAACTTTTCCTTAATAAGAAGACTTTGGTTAAGGGATCAAGGGAGTATCATCATCTTGCTTCCTTAATAATGCAAGAACAAATTAGCAAAGCAATAACAGTAGCACCAAGGGTTTTTAGAGACCCTTAAAGATTATTTTTAAGATGACAAGAAAACAGATGTGGCACATGAATGCTAGATTACTCTCTTTGAAATGAATCAGAAAACAGAAATGAATTAAACAAAACAAAACAAAATGAGAGAAAGAAAACAGAGAGAAAAAGGCAGATATTCAGCTCTTAGCATAAAGCAGATTACCAGTGCAATATAATGGGTGGGACAGTACATTTTCTGTGGGATAGAAATTATAGTGTTTGGGTAAATGTTTATATCAGTGTTATGCACTTAATGCAAAAATGGCCTGACTTGCCATATTCTGCGTAGCTAGCATATTTTCGTATTGAAATATAAGCCTTACCTGATCTTTTCTCAGATGTGATGCTTCCTTTGATAGTTGTTTAAGCTTTGAAAAGATGAGCCCAATATCACCGAAAGATCTGATAAGTGTACATGCCTTAGCATATAGAAAATTGTAACAGTGTGAAATTATTTTTCTGCTCTTATGGCTAGTGTGAAGCAGATTAGCCAGGTAAATCACTCAACCACAATTATTGAATTTTCTCACAATATGTGATTGATTGTTAAAAAAGATTATACTTTTTTTTTTTTTTTTTTTGGCAATTTCACAAATAATGTGCTTGCTAGCAATCTAACTTGTACAGTACATACGCAGGGGTATAAAATTGTTTGTTGTTCTCCATTAACATATTTAAAGAGTGTTTTGTGGTACTTACAGGTTTTTTTTTTTTTTTTTTTATAATTATATTATACTCTTGTTTTAATAATTATAATTCTAGGCACCGTAATTTCCGGACTATTAAGCGCACCCAAATATAAGCTGCACCAACTGAATTTGACAAAGATTTTTATTTTGAACATAAATAAGCCACACCTGTCTATAAGCCGCAGGTGTCTACATTGAAACTAATGATCTTTACACAGGCTTTAACGAAAAGACAGCGAGTCACCAAGAAAGTCAGTTCACTGTCTTCCTCCTTCCTTTCACAACAATTTCTCTCGAGAGTTTTTCTTTTGGCATCGTCGTGCGTTTAAAAAAATCATCATCGGTGAAGCTTTTCTCCCGATGCCGTGCAGCTCAGAACACAGGTGAAGTGTTTTTTCATGCCCGGTTGTTTTCAGCATGACGAATGATTTGCATTTCCTGTTGACAGTCCGAGTGAGAGGCAGGTCAAACGTCAGAGGAACCTCATCCATATTTATGATGTGGTGTGGCCCGATTCAGTGGGAGCGCATCTGATTTAATATAAAGAATTTCATTGGTTCACAGGAACCCCTTCGGCAATTTCATTGGTCTAATGTTATGGGGCTCAGTTTTTTGGTTTGAAGTTTGTGAAACTGGGAAAACCCAGGAAAAATCCATATATTAGCCCGCACGTTGTTTAAGCCGTAGGAGTTCCAAGCGTGGGAGAAAAGTAGCGGCTTATAGTCTTCCTTTTACATTTCCAGGAAGAATAAATACCTTCATAAATTCTAAACTATTAAACTTCGACTGTGGTGGGTTTGAGGCAGTCTCGAATGATCTAATCGTCTGTTCACTGTTTTACAGAAGTTCTTTTGATAGAGCCAGAAATATCACATTTGGACTCATCAGTCCAAAGAACCTTCTTCCATTCATTTGCTGTACAATTCTTATAGGCCTTGTCACTGCATCTGATCAGATTCCAATGCTGCACTTGAAGTCTTGATGATGCTGATGTCAGATGAGTGCCTTTGGGCTTCCCAGAGCTCATCAGACACACTTCACTTGCACCAGTCAGCAGTGTGCATTCCAGTAAGAAAGACACACTACATGTTTTAAGCCCACTACACATAAAAGCACAACTTGAAACCAACCCCCTCATCCTTCCATCATCTGAAATGTACTCTTTTTTTTCTGGTGCTTGGCTGGTGCATTAGAGGATCAAGCCATTATTAAGCTTAATGAACACCTGCAAACTTTTGAACTGCTGTGCTCCTGCAATGCGGCACGGCTAATGATCCCAGGACAAGGGAGTTTATTGTGCATACTTCTCTTTACAACTTATGGACACAGAGCTTCTTTTAAATGTACATCTTCTACATAAAGGTTTTTTTTTATTATTATTTACAACAAAACTATATATAGAGCAATAAAAAGCAGAGGGTCGTTTATACAGACACAAAGTATTAACTGGATCCTATATATTTTATATATCAATTTAATTGCTAATGCTTATTCACCTAATGGTTTTAATGTTTATTTTATTGTTTCCTAAGTCTCTTCTGTTCTAGCTGAATTAATTTTTTTGTAGTTTAATGTAATTTGTCAATGTTATATCCACAGGTTCTGCCTGAAGTAAATATAACTACGGACATTGTGCACACTGAACCACCACTTTACTACTATAGACCAGGGCCATTATTAAGCTCTCACAATCAAATCAAAATTTAAATAAAAAGTGTTTGACTTTTTGATTTTTCTGTAGGGATCAGGATGTACAGTACCTGGGGAAAGTTGTCTCACATTTCCAGATATTCCTAAACATACTATAGGTACTTTGAGTAAAGGTTATTTGCCTGGAACAAATAAATAATAGGTAGAATAGTTATAACCATATAATAATTCAGTTTCATTTACTAGAATTCAAAACACAGTGAGCTGATCAATGTGTGATAAATCACATAAATGTTCCATACATACACCAGGAAGTTTTACAAACCATCTTCATCTCAACACAGTGTGATGTCTAAATCAGACATCAGATACATTTTATTCAGGAGTGTAGACTTTCATTAAAGGCTGTTTGCCAAGGATGAATGATCAAGATGTAAGAAATAACCATCTCATCTTTCAATTTCATTTTCTTTTCATCCCATATAGAGATGGTACATGATTGTCACACACACTAGGAAGTTTCAAGCATTTTGCGAAAGCTGTCTGCCATTTCCTTTTTATTAAGACCAAAAACAGCATGAAGCCCAAATCAGACATTAGATATTATGCATTTATTCAAGAAAAACGTAGACTTCCTTAAAGGCCATTTGCCAGGAACAAATTTACACAGCATCTTGCTCCATTAGCAGAGTAAAAATTACAGCTGTGGATGCCAGACACTGGTCTAGATTAACCAAATGAACCATCTGCGCCCACCAACCCTCTCCTCTCGACTAGTTAACGGGATCTGCGTTGTTTCCAGCTGGGATTGGATAAAAGCGCTGACGTGGGTGTGGGGGTAACACGGCGGATCTCTGGCAGCATCTTTCTGCCCAGCCACATCTCATTCTCTATCTCCCAGGCTGGCAAAAATTGAGGTTTGTGAAGGTCATTATCAAGAAGTGCTGCCTTATTACAGTCAGTGACCTTCACCCCAGGCCCCTGGCACTCTTCTATCTCTTATTTAATGCGAAGACTTGCAATGTGTGTCTGGGTGTGTTGGTGTGTGTATACCCCAAAAGAGAAAACCTCTTAGCTTTTTTTCCCCCTGCTCTTTATCGCCAGATCCTCTAGTCACTGCCTGTCCGAGTTCATCATGTCCCCAAGGGCTAAAGAAAGAGGACAGCAACGAGATGACACAATCTGAGAAGCACACAGACAGATGGGAAGCAGAGATGAGAAATATTACACACTGACATGCTTATATATACTTTACAACTGATGTGCATCATGACTCATTTTGGTGATTCATTTCATCCAGGGGAATAAAACTATTTTTCAAATCATTTCAAACGCCACTTGAAACGCAGTATATTGCTGAAACATTGTCAGACTATAGTGTCATATTTTAAATAAATAATAAAGACTAAAACATTTAGTTTTCATCAGCTACAATCGCTGTATTTAAAAAGAAAAAAACTGAATCTAGACTAAAGCTAACAATAACAAAATGACTGAAATTCATATATTTTTTTCAATGACTGAAACTAAAATAATTAAGTGAATTAAATATCTGAAAAGGACATTTCATCATGATCACTGAGTTAGACATTGTTCACAGTAGGCCTATGTAGCAGATAAAGGAAAATACAACTATTTAAATAAACAAATAAATCAACAAACAAACAAATAAATAAATAAGCCATCTATAAAAGAGTAAGACAGTATGTTTAAAGGTAGTTACATTGGCTTTGTTATGCCTCTTGAATTGTGTCTGTCTGTTATTTGAAAACTAAGTATTGCATGCAACTGGATCGTTTGCACCTTTAAGACAAATTTAACCAAGTTAAAGAGGAATAACATTTGACTTTGCATATCAGAGACTGCATCCCTAATGCAGTCTGAGATAACGAATACTTTCCGCCTAAAAGCTTGAATCTTTTTTTAGTGAGTAAAAGTGAAGTTCTGGGTGTGTGACTCAGCTGTTGACAGTGTGTGTTTCAAAGAGATTAAGTTCAGTTTGCAGGCAAGGCCACTGAGAGGAAGCAAAAAAAGAGAGAATCACAGCCTACCATCCCCCTACTCCCCCCTTTTTCTCTGTGGCCTTCCATGCTCTGAAAAGGCCCTGTGGATTTATCTGGCCCTTGAAAATAGGTTTTGGATGACGCATTATCCAAGACTGCGTTTTAAACATCTATCCAAAAAAAGGGGCTCACCGGCAATATTGCACCTTTTATCTGCCCTTCAGTTCTTTTGTGAGAGGGACATAAGGAGAGGGCAGATAACATGGAGAGAAGTGTGCTCTATAAGGCTTTTGCCTTCCAAATCCTAAAAGTTTAGCAAGGATGCTTAAGTGCACATTTATGCTTAAGTGCATAAGTTTCATTTTGTCACTTATCTCATCTTCCCTTAGCACTGCATGCACGCCCTTAGGATATTCCTTGGTGGTTTTAACACCTGCACTGGGCCTGACAATTTCTGCAAATGTCAGGAAATTCTGTTTTGCAAAAGGAGAACATGCAGATCAAAAGAACTGCTTAGAAGTAGGGCAGTATGTAACATGGTTATATGACTAAGTCGAGAACAGCCAAGGCAGTTTGCTTCTTGACTTCTGTCATAACCTTGTTCCTGTGACCCCATGTGGGTAGCCTACCAAGAGTTCTCACTATGGCACCCTTGTCCTCTGGCTAATCCTGTCAGCTCATGTAAACCAGGTGGCGTCCTTTCGGTCTTACAACTGTAAATACATATGTAATGATTATGTTCTACCTTCTTTCTATCTGGAATAGGGTCATGGTTTCTTTTGGAACTAAGGAAGGCTGTTTATCTAAGTTGTATTTAGAGTTTGTGGCATGTTCTTACAGCGTACTTTGCTATAGATAAAAGGAGA
Organism: Silurus aristotelis; assembly: GCF_946808225.1. Lineage (NCBI taxonomy): Eukaryota > Metazoa > Chordata > Actinopteri > Siluriformes > Siluridae > Silurus > Silurus aristotelis. The sequence goes on from NC_139583.1 coordinate 22,310,550, forward strand.
TAACATTCATAAATGATGACTATAATAAATGATGACACTTTTTAATAGTGGGAGGTGGCAGCTTAGTGGCTTTGACTCTAAAGGTCATAAGTTCAAATACCAGCAACACCAAGCTGCCACTCATGGAGCCCTGAGCATGGCCCTAAAACCCATAACTGCTTGTTATATGGAAAAGATTAATATAAATTGCTCTGGATAAGGGCGTCTGCTAAATGCAATAAACGTAAATGTAAAAGTATTAATGATAGCAATTGCTCAAAGTGTTGACACTGCCACCAATTATAGATAAGAATTCTGTTCAGAATGATAATCAAACTCACTACAGAGCATATGGGCTGTGATGAAGCACCAGTCTGATTAGGAAATCTGCTGAAGGTTATCAATAATGCTCCATGTTACTGCTTGTCAAATTAACTACAATCAAGTGTATCTATGGAATCACTTCCACTTTAGGTCCTTTATGATGCATCTTAAAATACTTAAACAGCTGGTCAACAACTACTTTCACATAGCAGCTGACAGCCCTCAATTTGCACAGGGCAGAGCTGGGGACATTTTCATCTGCAGAAGCAGGTATATTGATAGATTTATTATTATACTCCAGCAACAATGCCTTTGCCCTGGTTTTGCAAGGATGTCTGAGACATTCCACAAAAATGAAAGGGTTTGACAAGTGTATGTGCTCTGTGATAAAAAAATATTAATCAGACCTCACTGTGCATATAATGTTTACATGTACAAATCAGGCTATATACAAAAATTGAGTGTAGGTGACGAAGGTAAAGAACCTTTGCCCAGGGTTTGAAACAATGATGAAAATGCAATCACAAAAAAAAAAAAACATTTACATTCAACTGCATATAAAAAAAAAAAAAAGAATGTTTCACTCAAAATCTTGTCAGACAACTTTGAACATTATAAAATGCTGGGGTTACTCACAAGGACCAGAGCTAAACATTGTGTGTAGACTGCTTTCACAGAAAATATACAGTTATTTATAATCTCATAGTTCACTTGGGAATATTTTTTGGCTCCCAGAAGAATATTTGTGCTTCAGGATTGAGAGGTTTGAACTAAACTTCTTAGCCAATTGCTAATGCTACACCTCAGGAAAGGTAATAGCAAACAGGATTTAATGCATACCCTTACAAAGTGGATTTTTATGGTAATCAGGTCAGTGTGTTATTGTGTTAATTTGCTAGCAACATGTCTATTTAGCCAGTCTGTACTATTATCATTGTTACATTTTCTTCTATCAGTAAAGTGTTTTGTTCATCTAAGGTTCCTGCTTTCTCATTTCTTAATTCTTAATTCTTAATTCTCTTAATTCCTTTCACCCTAAATTCCAAGTTAGATTTTACATATTAGAAAGTGTCCAATACAAACATATAGTGTTGAACATAAATAAGTAAAGAAAAACAAATGACATATTTCACAGTAGTAATCGTAGATTTGTCAGGGCAAAAAATATATAATGCTGTGTGACATCCCTTCAGATTCTCTGCATCACTGTATGGCTTTGTAGGTGAAGCTGACACTAGTTGCATTAGACATATATAAAGATCCCTTAGGGTTCGATACAGAGCCATAACACCTTCTCTTACACCTGAGTAGTTCAGAGGTCTCAAGCTGTCACATTTTATCACTGTCACAGCCAAAGAAGATACCAACAGACCCCAGGAGATCCTAAATGAGTTAAAGACACCTGTTCCCTTCACTCTGTGTCTGAAAATCCAGGACCCTTCCTGAGGGCTTTCTCAAGCAAGATCCAAAAGTCTGTTTAAACGGTGTTTAACTCTGTTCTAACCCATTCTAAATGTAATATTGAGAATTGGATTTATGGGAATAGTGAGGTTTCTGTAGAGGTTATGCCATTTCTTTTCACCTCTCAAACATGCCAGTACATAGATTGGCTACACCAAATTTCTTAAAATATGTGGACAGCATCCTACACAGGGTGTATTTTTGTCTTTCACCTAGTGTTCCAAGGATAGGTTCCAGACTAAGCTATTCTTTTTGAAGCTAGGATGGTTTGTTTCTTCCTTTTTTTTTTTGTTGCTGCTTTTTATTTCCTTATAACCTGCAAACAACCCAGTCATAAAGAGGATTTCATACCATAGTAGAGACATGACCATCACCAGTGATCATTACTAAAACTGGCCATTTTACAAAAAAGTTATCATGGAGCTTGTTGATATAAATGAACAGGATACACACTGTATGGTCACAAATCTGTATACATCTGACTATTCGTATGTGCTTTTTGAAGATCCTATTCAACGTTCAATCCACATTTGTTATAAAAATTAAATAAAAAATCCACTTTTCAGGAAAAATGTTCCACAAGAGTGTGCTTGTGGAAATGTTGCTCATTCAGCCACAAGGATGTTTGTAAAACCAGTTAGAGATGCAGGGTGAAAACGCCCGAGGTGCAGCCAGTGTTTCAGTTCATCCCTAAGGTGTTCACAAGAGCTAATGTCAGAGTTCTAAAGAAGACCACTCCACTTCCACTCAAACCCATGTAAATCTATTTTGAGCAACATTTTGATGTGTGCAGGATACTCCTCATACAACAGCTTCAGCTCTTGATGATATGGATTCAAGGGTCAACATTTTTTACGTTACATATTTGCTGCAGCTTTGACATTCCCCACACCAAATTGACACAAGACAGGCTGGGTCCATAGATTGATGCTGTTGATTGCAAATTCTGATTTTCAAAATCTGAAATTTTGACTACATATACTGATGTACAAATACATACAGCAGAGAAACTCAAGATTCATTATATTAGTGGTGGTCATTTTAATTAATTCATGTGATTGTCATTTAGCCATATACCACAAGGAATGACAAAATAAGAAACTATAGTGAGTTACACACTTCCTGAGTATTTTTATTTTGATGACGGTGTATTTTGCTGATTGACAGCGATTTCTGTTGGGATACATCTCGTGTGGTGTGGAAAAGCACGAAATTGTTTCTCAAAGAAGCGGAAGTGATTAAATATAATCAATATAAGAAGAGATTTGAGACAGTTTTGTGTATAATTTTATGCGGACCAGTGATATTGAAATGTAGTTATTTTGTTAGAAAGTACTTCGTAAGTCTTCTGTGTGTTTCTGGGTGAGCGTGAAGCATCAGAAGTGTTGTTTACTTTTAGTAATTTCACAAAAGAGGTTCATTTGTCATGTACATGAAAGTTTTATTAAAATGAGTGCAATTATAGTACTGCTTTAATATCATGTGTTCCAAATGTAGAAGGAAAGTTCTGTATTCTGTATTTTTAAAATAGCAGAGAACGAATGAGTCTGTCATATGCTGTGATAGTGTGTGCATGTGCCAGAGTGGTGATAAAAAGTAAGTTTGATACATTGTAATTCATTTCATTCACTCAACTCAACTCATTTTGAAGTTATTTACTGTTATGTAATACCCAGGTTTAAGTGTAAGAGCAAGTGTCATGTTGTGTAATGATAGTTGTAATGTTTGAGGTGTATTGTGCAATAATCACACACAACAATAACGTTATGAAGGACTGTATTTTCATGTACACTCGTTACTTTAGCAGCCTTATTTAGTCTTCTGTGCAACCCAGCCATTAGGGGGGCACAAGCCAGTGCACTCTTAGTGCCGGTCCCAAGCCCGGGTAAATGGGGAGGGTTGCGTTAGGAAGGGCATCCAGCGTAAAACATGTGCCAAATCAAATATGCGGATCACAAATGAGAATTTCATACCGGATCGGTCGAGGCCCGGGTTAACAACGACCGCCACAGGTATCGTTAGCCGACAGGGTACCGGTGGAAATTGGGCTACTGTTGGCCGAAGGAGGAGAAGGAGAGGAGGAAGACGTCTACAGAGACGGCAGGAAAAGGAGCAGTGTAGGAGAGTAGAGGTTCGGGTTGGTACTTTAAATGTTGGTACTATGACGGGTAAAGGGAGAGAGATAGCTGATATGATGGAGAGGAGAAAGGTAGATATGCTGTGTGTTCAGGAGACCAAGTGGAAAGGGAGTAAGGCCAGGAACATTGGAGGTGGATTTAAACTGTTTTATCATGGTGTGGATGGAAAGAGAAATGGTGTAGGGGTGATTCTGAAGGAAGAGTACAGTAAGAGTGTAGTGGAGGTGAAGAGAGTTTCTGATAGGGTGATGATCGTGAAGGTGGAGGTTGAAGGGATGATGATAAATGTCATCAGTGCCTATGCTCCACAAGTTGGCTGTGAGATGGAGGAGAAGGAAAGATTCTGGAGTGAATTAGATGAAGTGGTAGATGGTGTACCTAGGAAAGAACGATTGGTGATTGGGGCAGACTTTAATGGGCATGTAGGTGAAGGGAACAGAGGTGATGAGGAGGTGATGGGTAGGTATGGTTTTAAGGAGAGGAATGTGGAAGGGCAGATGGTGGTAGATTTTGCAAAAAGGATGGAAATGGCAGTGGTGAACACGTATTTTAAGAAGAAGGAGGATCATAGGGTGATGTATAAGAGTGGAGGAAGGTGCACACAGGTGGATTATGTTCTGTGTAGGAGATGCAACCTGAAGGAGATTGGAGACTGTAAGGTGTTGGCGGGGGACAGTGTAGCTAGACAGCATCGGATGGTGGTCTGTAGGATGGTTTTGGAGGCGAAGAAGAAGAGGAGGAAAGTAAGGATTGAAAGAAGAATAAGATGGTGGAAACTGAAGGAGGAAGAGTGTAGTGTGAGGTTCAGGGAAGAGGTCAGACAGGGGCTTGGTGGTGGTGAAGAGGTGCCGGATGATTGGGCAACTACTGCAGGAGTGATGAGGAAGGCAGCTAGAAAAGTACTTGGTGTGACATCTGGAAATAGAAAGCAAGACAAGGAGACGTGGTGGTGGAATGAGGAAGTGCAGGAGAGCATTAAGGGAAAGAGGTTGGCAAAACAGAAGTGGGATCGACAGAGTGATGAGAAAAGTAGGCAGGAGTACAAGGAGATGCGGCAGCAGGTGAAGAGGGATGTGGCGAAAGCCAAGGAAAAGGCATATGAGGAGCTGTATAAGAGGTTGGACACTAAGGAAGGAGAAAAGGATTTATACCGATTGGCCAGGCAGAGGGACCGAGCTGGGAAGGATGTACTGCAAGTTAGAGCAATAAAGGATGGAGAGGGAAATGTGTTGACTAGTGAGGAGAGTGTGTTGAGAAGATGGAGGGAGTATTTTGAGCAGCTGATGAATGAGGAAAATCAGAGAGAGAGAAAATTGGAGGATGTGGAGTTGGTGAAGCAGGATGTAGATAGGATTAGTAAGGAGGAAGTGAGAGCAGCGATTAAGAGGATGAAGAATGGAAAGTCGGTTGGACCAGATGACATACCGGTAGAAGCGTGAAGATGTTTAGGAGAGATGGCAGTGGAGTTTTTAACCAGATTGTTTAACAGAATTCTGGAAGGGGAGAGGATGCCTGAGGAATGGAGAAGGAGTGTGCTGGTACCGATCTTTAAGCATAAGGGAGATGTGCAGACCTGCAGTAACTACAGGGGAATTAAGTTGATCAGTCACACCATGAAGTTATGGGAAAGAGTAGTGGAAGCCAGGCTGAGAGAGAAGAGGTGACCATCTGTGAGCAACAGTATGGTTTCATGCCGAGGAAGAGCACCACAGATGCCTTATTTGCTTTGAGGATGTTGATGGAGAAGTATAGAGAAGGACAGAAGGAGCTGCATTGTGTATTTGTGGATTTAGAGAAAGCGTACGACAGGGTACCGAGAGAGGAGTTGTGGTATTGTATGAGGAAGTCAGGTGTGTCAGAGAAGTATGTGAGGGTGGTGCAGGACATGTATGAGGACAGTGTGACGGCAGTGAAGTGTGCAGTAGGTACGACAGACTGGTTCAGGGTGAAGGTTGGACTGCATCAAGGATCGGCCCTGAGCCCTTTCCTGTTTGCAGTGGTGATGGACAGGTTGACGGACGAGGTCAGACAGGAGTCTCCCTGGACTATGATGTTTGCAGATGATATTGTGATTTGTGGTGAGAGTAGAGAGCAGGTTGAGAAGAGCCTGGAGAGGTGGAGATATGCGCTTGAGAGAAGGGGAATGAAAGTCAGTAGGAGTAAGACAGAGTACATGTGTGTGAATGAGAGGGAGGGCAGTGGAGTGATGCGGTTGCAGGGAGAAGAGGTGGAGAAGGTGGAGGAGTTCAGGTACCTGGGGTCAACAGTGCAAAGTAATGGAGAGTGTGTTAGAGAAGTAAAGAAAAGAGTGCAGGCAGGGTGGAGTGGGTGGAGAAGAGTGACAGGAGTGATTTGTGATAGTAGGGTATCTGCAAGAATGAAAGGGAAAGTTTATAGGACTGTGGTGAGACCTGCGATGTTGTATGGATTAGAGACAGTGGCATTGAGTAAAAGACAGGAGGTGGAACTGGAGGTAGCAGAGCTGAAAATGTTAAGGTTTTCGTTGGGAGTGACGAGGATGGACAAGATTAGAAATGAGTTTATTAGAGGGACAGCACATGTAGGATGTTTTGGTGACAAGGTGAGGGAGGCGAGATTGAGATGGTTTGGACATGTGCAGAGAAGGGACATGAATTATATTGGTAGAAAAATGCTGAAGATGGAGCCACCAGGTAGGAGGAAAAGAGGAAGGCCAAGGAGGAGGTTCATGGATGTGGTGAGGGAAGACATGCAGGTAGTTGGTGTGAAAGAGGCAGATGTAGAGGACAGGGTGGTATGGAGACGGATGATCCGCTGTGGCGACCCCTAATGGGAGCAGCCGAAAGAAGAAGAAGAAGAAGAAGATTTAGTCTTCTGTGCATTCAGATGTTATATTCATGTGTCTGTTTGTTTTCTTACATCAGGGGCTGCTACCGTTGTCTGTTAGTTGGTTGAACAAGGAGTTTTGTCCCTTACTGTTGTGACGGGGGGGGGGAGGAATGATATACTGTGATAAGGGAAACTGACTTTTTGATTGTCAACAATTTTATTTACTAGTCCTACCTTTCCAACTCCATCTTTCTCAAAGATTGCATAATTAAATGCTGCACCACTTAACAGTCTAAAATAAAAGATCTCCATTAAATTCTATTTCCTGTGTCTGGTGACATCACTAATCTATCTTACAGGGTAAATTAGTCTAGTCTTAGAACTTTTCTTACTCACTTTTTAAATACTGTTTCTCTCTGTTTTTATTATGCGGCAAACTGAACAAACCAAAAGCCAGGTTTAGTGAATCAGCAGATCCTTGTTAATTCAAATAATTTGTCGTAAATGGCAATGACCATTTCAGTTTGTTCATAAATGACAATTTCTAGTTTAATTCATGAATATTTATTATTTATATATTAGACTTGAAAAATTATTTTAAAAAATTATATTTTGTCAACCAGTTTGGGGAGCGGTGACTTACATTTCAGTAATCAATTTGCAGTTGACGTGTTTATTCTGTAAATTCATCAATCCTTACATATGAATAAATTGAAATTAGGTTCAGTGTACACATATAAAACTTCTACATTCTCTTCATAGCATGGATTCCCTTCCATCTTCTCTCGATAAACTAGCAAGACTGACATCCAAGCTAAATAAATGACTGTTTTATTTGTTTAATTGACTAACAATTTGTTTACGAACAACAACAGCTACCACTCTGATTCCAAACATGTTGGAACACTGTGTAAAATGTAAATAAAAACAGAATTCAATGATTTGCAAATCTGCTAATTTTCATAAACCCATATATAATTTATAATAAAACATGTATGAATATTAAATGTTCAAACTTAGGAAATGTACTGGGGAAAAATAAGGTAATTTTGAATTTAATGGCTGCAACATGTCTCTAAAAAGCTGGGATGGGGCAACAAGTAAGTGTTGCATACAATTATGCAAATAATTAGGTTATTGACAACAGGACAGTAACATGTTTGGGATAAAAAGAGTATCTTAGAGAGTCCATCAGTAGTAAAAATGGGCAGAGGTTCACAGTCTGTGAATAATGTACTTTGAATATCTAATAATCTACATTACATAATCTCATCAACATATTGGGAATCTGGAAAAATCTCTGTGCACAAGAGATATAGGCAAAAATCTATATTGGATGATAATGAACTTTGGGCCCTCATGAGGGCTAAATTCAAAAGCCTGCATCTCTGATAGAATGGCAGTACAGCTGAAAAGACACCAATCCTTAAAGGAATATGCAGGTTTTAGACAATGTTACGCAGCATACCTCATCTATTGCAACAGCATGGCTTTGCAGTAGAAGAGTCTGGGTACCGAACCTGCATGTCTGCAGTTCAGCAGCTAACAACTGAGAACAAATGGCATATCATGGAACAAGAAGACCCAGGATTGTTGAGCAGACTACCACTATCATGTCACAATTATAGAAACCATCAATACTACACAAAAACGCAATTTAGCAATGCTTGGCATTACAGAGAGAGAGGCATTTCACATATGGAGGGTGAATACCATTTTACTAAAGCAAGATCCAAACCTCTACACTACAACCTCAACTGTGCCACCTACAAAGCTCGCAAACATCCCCTACCATCTAGGGACTTACCAGTGCCAATTGGATCCCACTACATGTGTGGAGTTTTGACATTGGACCTCCTGGAGTGTTTAAAGGCTCTGCCATGGAGAAGCTGGTGTTGGATCTGTGATGATCACAAATGTTGAAGTTTTATAACCATAAAGACTGTATAAGACTGTATAAAGAACATTACTTATAATCTTATACTTTAGTACTCATGTTAGTTCTCACTCTCCAGTGTTCTGTATTGTTGAAAATTTATGATCAAACTCTTGATGTCACCCAAATGAGGATGGGTTCTCCTTTTGAGTCTGGTTCCTCTCAAAGTTTCTTCTTCATAACATCTAAAGGAGTTTTTCCTTGCCACAGTCGCCATGGCTTGCTCATCAGGGATAAATGCACACCATTCACCTTGACTGTTGATTTCTGTAAAGCTGTTTTGAGACAATGTCTGTTGTGAGAAGCGCTATAGAAATAAACTTGACTTGACTTGACTACATCATCTGGAGCAGTTCAGTATCAATATTTGTCTAATAACCTGACAAAAACATAAAAAATGTAAATAAAATACAACCTAATCACCAGAGATGCAGACTCATAATTTGCACCGCTCCTCAGAGGCTGTAAACCAGTGGTACCGCTCGTATTCACTGGTCTGGAAGTGGCGAACAAACCCTTTCCTAGGCGGAGACAAGCTAGCTAGCTTCGGGGTTGGCCGACATCTCCTCCTGGGCATAAAAAAGTCTAACTCTGATATGTATTAATGTGTGCAGAGCTCTACAGAAGCGTTTTGCTAGTTGAACTTGGCTTGGTGACAGTTTTGCTCTGACCAAACAATCAGAGGGCGGAAAAATGCTGATGCCTGTGAGGCGTATTTGAAGTCTGATTTGTTAAAGCAACAGACTTATTTCTAATAGAAACTAAGGTAAATAGGCCGGCACTACTGATTTTGAAGGCCCTGGGAAGATTAGATTGACATGGCAGCACATAGAGGCTGAAATCTGATTGGACAAAAAATCTAACATCCACATACACTTAATAGAAGCAGTGCAGCCATGAGAATGAAGAGATAAGACTGTTGGAAATATATTAATAAAATTTCATTAAACAAATATTATAATTTCGGTTGTAAATGAAGGTCAGTGCTTCTGATAGTGTTTAGGCCAGCCAAGAACTCTTTGCTGGCCCTGATGGCCCACCACTGTTAAAAGGAGAGAGGATGCCACACAGTGTTAAACATGGCCTTGTCCCAACTTTTCTGTAATAAAATAACACTGCTGTCACATGATGGCTAATTAAACAGATTCATCAAAAAGGAAGAGTAGTGTCCCTAATAAAGTAGCCAGTGGGTGTCAATCTTTCTGTATTTCCTGGTGTAAAGGTCAACTTAATGTTATGATTATGCCTAAAATGAAAATTGGGATTACTGTGAGAGATGCAGTTGTTTCAGAAAGGGGGGAAAGTATTATTTGTAATTTCAGTAATGACAATGCCAATATTCAGAAAAGTGAGGAAACAATTATCTCTACTTCATGCCATCTAAGCTCTCTATTTCTTTGACCTTTTGGGAAAATGACTGCCACCTGAGTAAACACTGAAGTGAAGAGAATCAATAGCTTTCATGAGCAAGCAGTTTGCTCACTGCTGATTGTTCAACGCAGTGACCTTATAAGAGCACATTGCACTGAATTGTGTTAAGTCATTATAAAGCTTTCTCATACGTATCCTGGGAACACAATGCTTGTGATCACAAACTGAATTATTGTGTGTGAGTAGGTGCTGGGGATGTCCTAGAGACAATGCTAAATCTTGTATAAACACTCATTCAATTGTAAATGGACTTCAAGAGTGCTTTTATGGACTTATTTATGTTGTGTATGAATTGGATTAAAACCTATTGCAACTTGAGACCTTTTACACAGATTGATTTTTCAATAAGCCTCATGATGATGTAAAGTGATAGCACTCCAATAGCTGTATCTAGAGAGAAGAGAAGTAAAAGAGGGATGGAAATCGGGTGGCATGACATAATCCAGTCAGATAATGAAGCTTAAAAATGGATTTGAAAAAAGGAGCTTTCAAAATGAGCGGAACACAAAAACCAGTGCAAGTCGAAGGATTAATGACAATATTCATCCGTTGCAGCAATTCAAGTCACAGTCCTGTGTACAGTATGTGAGAGCATGACCGAGATATAAATAAAAAACAATGAGTTAATTATTGTTTTATGAAGTTGTGTTCTTTGAGCTCTATTTATTGGTTTCAAATTTAATACATCGGTTATATTTAATAAATGTTTTTCATCTAAGGTGTAGAGTTTTTTGCACTAGAGATATAAGACAAATGTAGCTAAGTAAAGTATGTTTGTAGTTTTCCTTTGACCACCTAAATTGTGTGAATACTTGTGTGGTTTTTGACACACTGTGTTCTATAAAAATATTAAAAGAGAACATCACCAAGCTATAAACAGTAGCAATGATCATGCAAAATTCTGAATTACATTTTAAACTATGTTGAAGCATGCAGTTTGGTATCACTAGACATTTTGTAACAAAATTGTTATTGATTTGAATGTTAAAAGGATTGCGATTTAATTTGTAAGTTTTATTTACACCAAATTATATTTCGCTGCTTCTTTACTAGTTGCATCACTGCACGCAACAATATGTTTTAAGGTGTGTATTTGCTGTTATAAAGTGCATGATGCTAGTCAGCTGTAAGAATGTCAATACACTATGGTATGAAACTAAACTCCTAATGTATATTATGCAGCAGCAGTTCAAAACCAAAGATTTCTACCAGGCAGGGTGGCATCAATAATAACATAGTCTCATACAAAATTAATGTTGAGAGGCTAACACACTTGACTTCTGCACACTTGACTACTACCTTGTGTATTTCTAGAGCTACCCCATAATAAACAGGTGAGAACAGAATCTGTTTGAAATCCAGCAGCTTAAATTCTGCAATTTTGGGATTGACAAATACTAGCCTGCACTAGCCCAAAGGATTTTAGCATTGGGAAAAGCGATATTTTTTTCTTTCTTTTGATCATTCCTTGCATAAAGAACAAGCATTAATTTACCTGAGGTTCACATTTAGATGTGTTAAACAGCTTAAACATGTCAACTTTTGTTTAAATGATATAACTATTTATAACATAACTAACTTTGAACATTTTGGATCATTAGAGTTTACAGGTATTTTATTTTTGATAGGTGTAAAATATGTCAGGATCTTCCGGGCACACTGCGCACTGTGGGGTGGGCGGCCATCTTGCCGTTTTTCCCGTGCCCAAAGGTATATAAGGACATCTTGACTTTAGCTTGAGGCCAGATTATTTTACCTTCTCCCTAGCCCCTGAGATTATTCTTGCCACCCTGCCTCTTCTGGATTCTGTTCCTGTGCCTGACCCCTGCTCTGCTCTGCCTTCCTAGTACCCGGTTTGGACTTTGGTTTTGTTTTGGCGTTTTGTTTTTGCCCTGCCTATATTCTTCTTTTTTCCGGCTTTTGATTTTTCTTGGACTGTTTTTTGCTTTGGCTTTGTCTTCACTGCATTGCCCTGTTTGCCTGTGTTTTGACCCTGGAATGTTTTATTGAACTTTGTTTTTGCCTTTACCCATTAAAGACCGTTTGGTTGTTTATACATTTGCTTATTAATGTATGACAACACAGTGAGAGCAGCAGCATGCTTGCCAGATGTTTAAACATAAATAACACCAACAAAGGATGTAAAGAAAATATATTACAAACCATAAACAGGGCAATTGCAGTTTATTCCATTACCATTTCCAGGTTATGTATTTAAGTAGCTTTTAATGTACAGAAACAAAAACAACTTATATTTCTTCTTATTATTATTTCGTCTGCTCTCGTTAGGGGTCGCCACAGCGGATCATCTGTCACCATATCACCCTGTCCTCTACGTCTGCCTCTTTCAAACCAACTTGCCTGGCGGCTCCATTCTCAGCATTCTCAAACCTAATATACCCCATGTCCCTCCTCTGCACATGTCCAAACATCCCAATTGGGCCTTTCTCATTTTGTCTCCAAAATGCCCTACATGCGCTGCCAATCTAATAAACAAATTCCCAATGAAAATGTCTGCATCTTCAGCTCTGCTACCTCTAGCTCCACTTCCTGTCTTTTAAACAATACAACTGTTTCTAAACAATATACCTGGCATGTCTCACTAGAGTCCTATAAACTTTCACTTTCACTCTTGCAGATACCCTTATATCACAAATCACTCCTGCCACTCTTCTCCACCCTGCCTGCACTTTCTTCACTTCTCTTACACACTCTCCATTACTTTGCATTGTTGACCCCAGGTACTTAAACTTATCCACCTCTTCTCCCTGCAACCGCACCACTCCACTGCTCTCCCTCTCATTCACACACATGTACTCTGTCTTACTCCTACTGACTTTCATTCCCTTTCTCTCCAGTGCATACCTTAACCTTTCCAGGTTTTACCCAACCTGCTTCCTACTCTCACCACAAATCACAATAAAAATCTGCAAAGATTATAGTCTATGGAGACTCCTGCCTGACATCATCCATCAGCCTGTCCATCACCAATGAAAACAGGAAAGGGCTCAGAGCCGATTCTTGATGCGGTCCCACCTCTCTATACTTCTCCATCAACATCCTTAAAGTAAATATTGCATATGTAGTGCTCATGATGTGAATGAACAACTTTATTCCCCTGTGGTTACTGAAGGTCTGCACATCTCCCTTCTTCTTAAAAATTGGTACCATCACACTCTTTTTCTATTCTTCAAGCATCCTCTCACTTTCCAGAATATTGTTAAACAATCTTGTAAAAACTGTACTGCCATCTCATCGAAACATTTTGATGTCATCTAGTCCAACCGACTTTCCCCTCTTCATCCTCTTATCTTCCTGCTCCACCATCTCCACATCATCCAACCTTCTCTTTTTCTAATTTTACTCATGCATCAGCTTCTCAAAATTACTCTCTCCATCTTCTCAAAACACTCTCCTCACTAGTCAATACACTTCCATCTGCATCCCTTATTGCTCTCACTTGCAGCAGCTCGGTCCCAGCTCCCAGCTCGGCCCTGCTGTTGGTCAATCGTTATAAATCCTTTTCTCCATCCTTAATGTCCAACTTCTCATACAGCTCCTAATATGCCTTTTAATTAGCTTTTGTCACATCCCTCCTCACCTGCTGATGCATCTCCTTGTACTCCTCCCTACTTTTCTCTTCTCTCTGCCTATTCCAATTCTGTTTAGCCAACCTCTTACTCCTTATGCTTTCCTGCACTTCCTCATTCCACCACTATGGCTCTTTGTCTTCCTTTCTTTTTCCAGATGTGATGCCAAGTACCTTCCTAGCTGTTTCCATTATCACTTTTGCAGTAGTTGCCTAATCATCCAGCACCTCTTCACCACCACCGAGCCCCTGTTAGACCTCTTCCCTGAATCTCACACTACAGTCTTTCTCCTTTAGTTTCCACTATCTTATTCTTTTTTGTCTTCTCTCTCCTTTACTTTATCTTCACCTCCAAACCATCCTACAGAGCCCCATCCGATGCTGTTTAGCTACACTGTCCACTGTCAACAACTTACAGTCTCCAATCTCTTTCAGGTTGCATCTCCTGCATAGAATTTAGTCTACCTGTGCGCACCTTCCTCCGCTTTGATACGTCACCATGTGCTTCTCCTTCTTTTTAAAATATGTATTTACCACTGCCATTTCCATCCTTTTAGCCAAATCTACAACCATCTGCCCTTTCAGATTTTTCTCCTTTAAACCATACCTACCTATCATTTTTGTTCCCTTTACCAACATGGCCATTGAAGTCTGCCCCAATCACCAATCTTTCTTTTCCAAGACTCTCCACCACTTCATCTAACTTACTCCAGAACCTTTCCCTCTCCTCCATCTTACAACCCACTTGTGAAGCATAGGTGCATATATGATATTTACCATCACTCCTTCAACTTCCAGCTTCACGTTTATCACCCTATCAGAAACTCTCTTCAGATCCACTGTACTCTTACTGTACTCTTCCTTACGGATCACCCATACACCATTTCTCTTTTTATCCACATCATGGTACAACAGTTGTAGTTGTAGTACCAACATTTATAGTACCAACCCTAACTCTCCCACTCTTCTACACCTCCCCTTTCCCTGTGGTCACTGTAGACATCTTCCCCCGCTCCTTCTTCTCCTTTAGCCAACAGTAGCCCAATTTCCACCAGTACACTGTTGCCTAGCAATACCTGTGGCGGTTGTTGGTAACCCGGGCTCCGCATATTTGATTTGGCACATGTTTTACATTGGATACCTAACGCAACCATCCCCATTTATCCGGGCTTGGGAACAGCACTAACAATGCACTGGCTTGCACAACCCTTATTATATATATATATATATATATATATATATATATATATATATATATATATATATATATATATATATATATATATATATATAATATATTTTATGAAAGAAAATCTTGGTTGCCTAGAAAATCTGGTTTGAAAGACCAACAAATTCTAATCTAGAAAGGACTCCTGTCTAAAAAACACTAACCAAGTTGAGATTATACTGTTATAATGCCCTTTGTGCTAAATGGTAAAGATCTTGTTCAGCTTGGATATCATTGTATAATTATCTGTTTAACTAGTGTCCCATGGTGCTTGGGTTCCAAGAAAGTGTCAAGGGGCAAGGCGGATTAAATTAGAAAGAATTCTGCATTGCTCACACTGCTGTGCACTCACCAAAGGGGGCATGTGTTTAGGCCATAATGAACTAAAAGAAGAATACGCTCCTTACTACTGTACGTGTCATGTCTCAAGTGGTATTATTGAGCTTTAGCTACTCATTTGGTGCCCTCTATAATCCTGATCATAGAAATGATGGTCAAGGTCACACTGCAGGATCAACTAGAACACAACAAATAATCTGTGCATATTATTGTAATCAAACTATCACATCTAGAGTCATTTGCTATTTTATTTTTTAAATGAAATGTTTATCTATTTGCAAAACTGTTACTAAAAGTAACATTTTGTACTGTTAATGTGATAGTTCAACCTAAGTTATTTACACACTCACTCCAAAGTAGTGCAGTTCCCTTTCAGGAACTCAAGCTGTGTCGGAATGCTTTGGGAACGCGACCGCGTTGTCCATGCTCAGAAATAATGTGTGTAATCACACAAAATTGGACGCAGGCCATCATCGGTGGGGTGACGTCATGACCAGTAAGTATAAAATGCACATGGAGTGAAGCCAGTGCCAGCTGTGTTGAATAGTCTGTCAAATTGTTTGTCAAAATAAATAAGGATGAAAGCAAGCAAGAAAGTGAAGCCCCCACTATATTTCAGGGGTGGATAGCTTGTATGTGGCTTGCTTGACCCTCTCATGACGTGTTTTCTTTGTGGCACCCGGAGGCTGAGGCTCCCGGTGTGACTTAGAGTGCCTGGATAAGACTTGGCCGTCTTGTTGGGGGCTCTGTCTGAGCCCCCCTTCAAGCCTCTGGTCGAGGTATTTTGGAGGCACCTCTCCATTTAGACCACGTTCTTGTTGGCCATTTGCTCTCTCAAGAGATTCGGAGATCTGCAGGCCTTTTCTGTGGCCCTTTCTGCAGTTTACTTGAGGTATGGCCAGTGCCTTTTTGTTCCCTAGATTGGATTACATCCCCAAGGTGCCCTTGGTCGTCCCATGACCCATGAGGTTACAGGCATTCTACCCTCCTCTGTTCAGGCCCCAGACCAGGAGAAACTGAACCGGCTGTGCCTGGTACACACGCTGGACACCTTTGTCCAATGGACACATATGTCCAAATGCTTGTCTGCTACAGCCCTCTGAAGAGACCCATCCCTGCTAATAAGCAGCTCCAAAGCAAATGGATCATTGATGCCATTGCATCCTCCTATAAGTCCTCTGGTCTCCTCACTCCATTCAGGGTCAGAGCTCACTTGCCCGGAGTGTGGCAGCCTCTAAGGCTTGGTTCTCTGGAGTACCCCTCCAAGACACCTGCAACTGGTCCACCTCGCTGACCTTTGTCTGGTTTTACAACCTGGACCTCAGTGCCACTCTGTCCATTGACCTAGCTGTGCTCATACACATTAGTCAAGGATTGGACATTCTGGTGTGATTAAACGCATTCCCAAAGCGTTTCGATGCAGGTCGAGAAGCTGAAAGGAATGGCTCTAGGTTATGTATGTGACCCTAGTTCTCCAAGGGAACGAGATGCTGCGTCTCTAGGCCACACTGCCAGCGTCCCTGCAGCACTTCCTTCTCTTTTACAGAAGATGGCACCTGCTTCACTCCATGTGCGTTTTATACTTTCAGGTCGTGACATCACCCCACCAGTGACGGCCCGCGTCCAATTTAGTCTGATTACACACATTATTTCAGAGCGTGGAAAACGCGGTTGCTTCCCAAAGCATTCCGACGCAGCGTCTTGTTCCCTCAAGGACCTAGGGTTACATACGTAACCTAGAGATGTTTGCTACCTAATTTTTTTCAGTAAAGCTATAGGGCAAATATAACAAATAATGCAGATATACAATAAGTACTACTGAATGTCTAAAGTTTTTGTTTGATTTAAACAGTATTTTTAGATAATGAATTGTAAAATAATTCCAGTAAATCTTAAAAAAAAAGTATAACTATAATGTTAAGTAACATGTTTTCTTTAGGTCAGATTATGCAATGAAATTCATTCACCAACATTTTAAGAAAATTTGTAAATTAGTATCTAATGTGACCCAGGATCTTTTAGAAAATTAAACACTTCTATCATCCAACAACAAAAATCTAATGCCATCATGGACACACCAAATTATGGATATTTTAAGGCTTAAAAAAGGACCAGGTAATTTTTACTTTGTATTCTTCAACTGTCCAGTCTGGATTAGCCTGTGTCTCATCTTTCTGTTCTGGGCTGTTAGGAGTGGACCCCTGTCAGGGATCACCCTGCTTCTTCTCCCGTGCGCGCCCCGCCCGTTCGGAGCGCCTCGCCATCATACTGATTCCACACACCTGTTCCTCATCACCCTCGCAGCGTACTTAAGCACCTCACTCGCCCCACTCCGATGTCCGTTATTGTTTATGTTTGGACTCTGTGCGTGTGGTTGTTTTCCTGGTTTTGGCTTTGCTAATTTGTGCATTAAAGACTGTTTGCTGTGCCTCGGCTTTCGCCTCGCTCACTTACGCCTGACAGAATAACGGACCGAAAGAAAGGAAGGAAAAGAAGGAAACCAACGAATAGTCTGCCCCGCGCTTACCTCGCGATGGAGGATCAGGCAGTCGCCGAGCCCACGGCGATACAGGATCTCATCGCTGCGCTCCAAGCCGCCTTTCCATCCACGGCGGCTCAGCAAAACCCCCCCGCACTCACCGACAGTCCCATGGCGCTTTCGGCCGCGTTTTCCGGAAAGGCGTCTGAATGCCGCGGCTTCTGCTACAGGTAAATCTCTACATCGAGATGCAACCACAGCGTTTTCCCACAGAGCGGTCGAAAGTGGCGTTTTTCATCTCCCTCCTCTCCGGGAGAGCGCTGGCTTGGGCACAATCACTGTGGGAAGCGGCCGGCCCGGTGACGCACTCATATGCCCGGTTCACCGAGCATTTCCTGGAGGTTTTCTGCGCCGCCTCCGGGACTCTTACCATAGCCGACCAGCTGCTCAGGTTACGTCAGGGGAACGAAAGCATCTCCGATTACAGCCTCCGTTTCTGCACCCTGGCGGCATCTAGTGGCTGGAACGAGTCAGCGCTGCTGGCTGTGTATCGGATGGGATTAAATTCAGAGATACGGCAGGCGATGGCTATTCATGAGGATACAGTGGGGTTAGAGAGCTTCATCCAAAAGTTGATCGGGCTCTCTCAGCGCCTAGTGGTGGACAATCCTACTCATCACCCATCGAGCGCTCTGCAGGGCACATCAGCTGCCCCGGAAGGCGAGCCGATGCAGCTGGGATCGCAGAGGCTGTCCAGAAGAGAGAGGAACCGCCGTCTCGCTGCCGGCGGGTGTCTGTACTGCGGAACCCAGGGGCATTCCGTCTCACAGTGCCCCACACGCCCTGCTCGTGCCGCGGTGAGTACAGTAGAGTTACCAACTGACATCTCTCCTCTATCTAAGCTCGATGTGTCTCTAATAACCCCCACTCTCTCCATCTCTGTGCGTGCCCTAGTCGACTCCGGCTCAGCGGGGAACTTCATCTCCCAGGCCTGCCTCGACCGACTACGCCTTCGCCGAGAGCGGGGCTCCCAGGACCTAGCTATCCAAACCATCCAGGGACGCCCGCTGGGTGAGGGGTGGGTGAAGTACTGCACGCCGGATATAACGTTACAAGTGGGGCTATTCCATCGAGAGGTGATCCGGTTCCTGGTCCTTGAGAAATCCACGGTCAGTGTGATCCTGGGGAGGCCCTGGCTTCAGAAGCACACGCCTAGATGCTCCTGGGACCCCTGTGACATCCTGGAGTGGAGTCCCCGCTGTAAGGCGCACTGCCTCTCACATCTCCCCACGCGAACCCCAGGAGCAGTGATTGGAGCCACCCAGGTGGAGGAGTCCACAACCACGACCCCTGTGGAGATCCCGAGGGAGTATAGGTCGTTTGGAGATGTATTCATCACGCACTCTTCCTCCCCCGCAGCGTCGAGCTTTTTTTTCGTGGGAAAGAAGGATGGGGGTCTGCGTCCCTGCATTGACTACCGTCAGCTAAACGCGCAGATCGCACCTCTTCCATCCCCCTCCCACTCGTGCCCGCAGCTCTGGAGGACCTGAGGGAGGCGCGGGTGTTCTCCAAGCTTGACCTCCGGAGCGCCTACAACCTGGTGCGCATCAGGAAGGGGGACGAGTGGAAAACGGCCTTCATCACACCCTCGGGGCACTATGAGTACCGGGTCATGCCGTACGGCCTCTCCATCTCGCCTGCCGTCTTCCAGGGGTTTATGAACGAGGTACTCCGGCCTTTCCTCCAGAGGTTCGTCATGGTTTACATCGACGACATACTAATCTATTCCCGGGATCTGGAGGAGCACCGACGACACGTGCAAGCGGTGCTGAAGGTGCTACGTTTACAACGTCTCTATCTGAACCTCTCGAAGTGCGAGTTCCACTGCCATACCATCCACTTCTTGGGTTACATCATCAGTGCGGAGGGTATCCAGATGGAGAGTAGAAAAGTACGGGCGGTGAGGGAGTGGCCGGTCCCGGAGTCAGTCAGGGAGCTCCAACGCTTTCTGGGTTTCGCAAACTTTAATCGCCGGTTTATCCAGGGGTACAGCAGGATCACTGCCCCACTCACCTCGCTCCTCAGGGGAAAGGCCCGCACCCTGAGGTGGAACAACGAGGCTCAGGAGGCCTTCGACGAGCTTCGCCGTCGTTTCTGTTGCGCCCCGGTCCTGCGTCACCCCGATCCCCGGAGGCCTTTCATGGTCGAAGTAGACGCCTCCTCGACCGGGGTAGGGGCCACCCTTTCTCAGAGATCGGGATCTCCCCTCCAGCTCCACCCGTGGGCTTTCTTCTTGCACAAGCTCACCACCACCGAGCAGAACTACGATATCGGGAACCGCAAGCTCCTGGGCATCAAGCTGGCCCCAGAGGAATGGAGACACTGGCTTGAGGGAGCCGAGCACCCATTCACGGTGGTCACCGACCACAAGAACCTCCAGTACCTACGGGAGGCTCGGAGGCTAAACCCCCGACAGGCACGCTGGGCGCTGTTCTTCACAAGGTTTCGTTTCCAGATTACCTATCGAGCCGGGACACTGAATGGAAAGGCCGACGCCCTCTCCCGGATGTACGGACCGGACGAACCAGGTGAACCGGAGCCCATCCTCCCTCCTGCACTCATCCTGGGGCCGATTGTGTGGGAGATCGACCAGGAGATTGCCTCCGCTGCCCGCCGAGAGGCTGCTCCGGCCGGGTGCCCAGCCGGGCGCACCTTCGTTCCTGCCTCTTGCCGGCACCGTCTCTTTAGGTCTGTCCACGAGGGACCGGGCACCGGCCATCCAGGGGAGAGGCGGACCATCCAGCTCCTCCAGACTAAGTACTGGTGGCCTGGCATGACCAGGGAAGTAAGGCGTCTCGTGGAGGAGTGTCCCACCTGCGCGATGTCCAAAGTTCCACGCCACCTGCCGGTGGGGAAGCTGACGCCACTCCCCATCCCTCAGCGTCCCTGGTCGCACCTGGGGATTGACTTCGTGACGGATCTACCCAGGTCAGAAGGCCACACCTGCATTCTGGTGGTAGTCAATCGCTTTTCTAAGGCATGTCAATTCATCCCCATGAAGGGCCTCCCCACCGCACTTGAGACTGCGGAAGCTTTGTTCCATCACGTCTCCTGGAACTTCGGTCTCCCGGAGGAGGTCGTGTCGGACCGGGGCCCACAGTTCGCGTCTCGAGTCTGGAAGGCCTTCTTTCAGCTCCTGGGGATTTCGGTGAATCTCACGTCGGGATACCACCCACAATCCAACGGCCAGGCGGAGCGGAAAATCCAGGAGTTGAGCCGCTACCTGAGAACCTATTGCGGCCAGGATCAGGAGGACTGGTGTAGGTTCCTGCCGTGGGCCGAATACGCCCAAAACTCGCTACGTCAGGCCTCCACAGGGCTCACCCCGTTCCAGTGCATGCTGGGTTTTCAGCCGCCCCTGTTCCCTTGGTCGGACGAGCCCAGCAGCGTGCCATCCGTCGACTACTGGTTCCGGGAGAGCAGTCGGGTCTGGGAGTCAGCGCACACCCAGCTGCGTCGAGCCCTCCGCGACACCCGCCGACACGCTGACGCACGGCGGCTGGACTCCCCCCGCTACCGTCCTGGAGACCTGGTATGGCTGTCCACCAGGGACCTAAAACTCAAACTGCCCTGTCGCAAGCTAAGCCCCCGGTTCATAGGGCCCTTCAGGATCACCGACCAAGTCAGCGCAGTGTCCTACCGGCTCGCACTGCCGCCAAAGTACCGTATCCATCCCACATTCCACGTGTCCCTATTGAAACCGTGTGCCTCTTCTGTCTCTCGCCCTCCAGGTGGCCCCGTAGCGCCCGGCCAGCCAGAGGTCATGGACCAGCCCGGGGTCTACGTGGTGAGGGAGGTCCTGGAGTCCAGACGGCGCCGGGGTCGCCTCGAGTATCTGGTGGACTGGGAGGGATTTGGCCCGGAGGAACGGTCGTGGGTGGCTCGGCAGGACATTCTGGACCCGGCGTTGCTGGCTGAGTTCCACGCGGCTCATCCTCACTGCCTGGCGCCTCGATCGAGGGGCAGGCCGCGCCGCCGGTTCAGGGCGTCTGGTGCCGCCCCTGGGGGAGGGGGTGGTGTCAGGGATCACCCTGCTTCTTCTCCCGTGCGCGCTCCGCCCGTTCGGAGCGCCTCGCCATCATACTGATTCCACACACCTGTTCCTCATCACCCTCGCAGCGTACTTAAGCACCTCACTCGCCCCACTCCGATGTCCATTATTGTTTATGTTTGGACTCTGTGCGTGTGGTTGTTTTCCTGGTTTTGGCTTTGCTAATTTGTGCATTAAAGACTGTTTGCTGTGCCTCGGCTTCCGCCTCGCTCACTTACGCCTGACAACCCCAATGTAACCCAATAGTTTTTGGGTTGGGTTCCTTTAGATTTAAAGTTTTGTGCATGCTATGATGCTTTTCTGCTCAATAGAACTTTAACATGTGATGATTCGGGTTTCTCCAATCTTACTGACATATCAAACTGGTCTGCATTAAAGGATCTAGAGGCTTTACCACTCTCAGAATTCTCTCTCACTAAATCAATTAATTATGTTTTACTTAACCAAAATTGTAACTTTAATTTATTTATCTAGTAACTCTCATATTTGAAAATCTCAGGAAATCCATGTCATGATTGAATGATAATTAATCTCACAATAATCACACTTTTTCTTGATTCTGATCTTTGATTTGGACATCACCTAAATCTCTTTATTAGTTATTAGTGTTTGAATTTATTTATTAATTTTTTTGTGTGTGTGTGCTGCTGCTCCATGACTGGTTGATTAGATAATTGCATAAATGTGCATTAAATGTCCAAAGCAGAAAATACATTCAACTGCACATTCCATAAATCTACGAAAAGGAAAAAATATATAGATTTATGTTCTTTTACTTTAATGGGTTACTTTAATTTCACTGTGTACTCACAAAAAAGTTTTTGCCTTAACTTTGAAAAAGCAATAAACTAATGAACTTTTTATTTAAATAAGATTCACTTGTCAATTAATTGACATTTATAATCCTGCAGACATGGGACTGATTTTAATAGCATTAAATTCAGCATTGAAAGATGGCACATGCAGGTCTCAGGTATTCACAATAGTACTTATGTTGTAAATTCTAAATAAAAAATTTTAAGTAGTAGGAAGAAAATTTTGAGTGGTAGGAAGATTAACATGGGCCATTCCAATTTCACTTTTGCAATTTTTGTGGCCCAGAAACAAAGCAGTGAGCTACATTTGACCTTGAGTTTGACACAAACTTTAAATTATCATTTTGAACAAAATTAGCAATTGTAGGTGTTTTTTAAATCCAAGTATTTATTTGCTACTATGGCCCAAATTTACAGATTCTAGATTCTTGATTCTTGTTTAGAGACAAGCACAGATTCTAGCATAATAAAAGGACAGTTTTGTGACTAAATATGTTGCCTTGTATGTATGCATCAGTTCAAATGTAAATTTCGCAATGTTAGCAGTTGTTTTGGATGATGATGGCATTCCTTAGAAAATAGTAAAATCAATACATTTGTTCTGTTGAATTAATTGACACATAGTGAGATGTCATAAAGAATACACTGTAGTATACCGCTCTACAGTGACCAAAAGATTTATTTTGTCTTTGTGCATCCGAAGCCTTTTTGGTACCTAGGATGCAGGTGGGAGAGTAGAATGCCTTACTCTTGCTGGAAGTTTACCCATTACCCACTGAACCACCACACAGACTACCTTACTTTCACTTATTAATGGTTAAACCCCCCTATTCGCCTGAAAAATAATTTAATATCATGGTACTACTTTGTTTAATTTTACACTTTTACATACTGTTGTCTTCTCTATTTTTCAGAAATTAAATAGCATTGTGTTTGAGTACAGTGCAGACAATAATCTGAGTTATTTATTTATTTTTTTTAGGATTACTTGCATCTCCTT
This sequence comes from Silurus aristotelis, assembly GCF_946808225.1. NCBI lineage: Eukaryota > Metazoa > Chordata > Actinopteri > Siluriformes > Siluridae > Silurus > Silurus aristotelis. The sequence goes on from NC_139583.1 coordinate 22,334,188, forward strand.
CTCAAAATCATGTGTATTATACTTCTCTTTATAGCATGACATGATTCACCTGGGCGATACGATGAAGATGAGAGATGAGAAGGGAGAGATTTATATATATATATATATATATATATATATATATATATATATATATATATATATATATATATATATATAATTTCCACACAGATATGACGTGTTGTGTCTTATGGTGTTACTCATTCTACATTGCTGATGTCAGCAAACTGGAACTCACCACAGACCCTTGTGACTCTCAATAGAAGAGACAGAATGGGGCCGTTTTACAACACACTGCATCTCATGCTATCTTTGTCACACCCTGATCCTCTGTTCTCTTCCCTATTCAGCACTCCTTGTTCTGATGTTGTTTTAATTGCTCTCAGGTATCAGGGGACCCTATTAATTGAAGGCATTTACTTTAATGGCACAGAGGAGGCCATGACCACAAAGTGCCTTCCTTCACTTGGATATGTTTATTTGTCTTATTTTTGCTTTTCTTTTCGTTTTCACATAAGATTGCAGATCTGACCTATATATAGTATAGTTTTAATTAACCACATAGCCACTGTCCTACAGGCCTTAGAAATGCATTTATTTTTAATTATATTATAATTATAAGTTTGTTCACTAAAAAAGTGGTCAAATTAAATGTTACCCAGGATCGTCAAGCAGTTATTTATTTCCTGGTTAATGGCTAATTTACCTATTTTATATGCTCTTAAGACCTGCATTAATAAACCCCTATATCCAGAATTATTTGGCAGATTTATTTGTATTTTATTCATAGTTTTGTATGAGATGCAGAATAAAATCAGCTACATAGCGGTTAACCCTATCCAACTGCCCTGCATTTCGGAAAAAGAATACCACACTGTCGTCAGTCCATTAATATTTCTTGCTTCTTTATGTGAGAGATGGGAGATGTTATCAATTTAAATCAATCTAGCACACTCTTGAGCTTTAACTTGCCACTGTAGTCATGTCCTGCTGGTACTAAATTACTGTATAAATTTGTTTAAAAAAAAAAAAATGTCTGAAGTGGTGCAATGCAACTTACCAAAATAAATGGAACAGTAAATGCCCACAATGTCACCAACATACTATAATCAATTTAACACTAATTGTTGTTTATTTATTAGCTTTTCTTACTTGTATTTATAATGTACCTTTGTGTGCAGCTACTGGATATTGCTGCAACTTTACAAGCAATGCAGCAATGCAGCAACTTGGTGTTTTAGAGAGATGGGGATAAAAAAAATAAATAATAATAATAATAATAATAATAATAATTTACTGCTTAGATTGTAAGGACACATTCCTTTTTTTATTTATTTATTTTATTTATTTTATATGCCAGTCATTTTAAAAGCTAGATGTGACACTAAATGGTAAACTAGCCAGATAATAATTAGCTGTGCTTTATCTAAGAGTACTAGTTGTTCTTGCCCTCTTTCATTTATAAATTATGTATGTCACTAAGCTCCTAAAAAAAAAAAAAAAAAGATGCATAAGAAATTTCATTGTAGCTTTCCCCAGATCTGTGCAATATCACAACCTGATCTATCAACTCTACAGGCAGTTCCTTTGACCTCACATCTTGTTTTTTTCTTTGATACAGTATGTATTTTCACTTGTTGCTCTTATATTACCTATGCAAATCATGTCCAATAACTGAATTTCCACAGGTGGACTTCAAAGTGTAGAAAAGACCTCAAAAATGATTCAGAGAAATTAGTTGCACCTGAGATAAATTTCAAACACTATAGCAAAGGAATTTGGGGGAGATTTCAGGGTATAATTTTGTCACCCCTGATGATTAGAGCACTCTACTCAGCGTTCATTGTACTTCTCAACATAAAAGGTCAAATGTACACTAGCATAATTATATAATAATACAATATATTCTTGGAACAATAATTTTGTTTTTATAGGTTAATAGGTGTTATGAGTCCATTAGATATAATATGTGAATGCAAAATAATAAAATGTACATTTTTTGTAGTATACAATATTTAATAGAAAATTATTTTAAATGTTCCAATTGATGCTATGTTAGTTGTTGATGCTTGTTTTATACAGCAGTATACTGACATCACCTCTGCAGACTCCAGTTTGGGTTTTTTTTTTAAAACACACCCGGAACATTCATTCAAATCTTGCCAAACATTGTAGTCATGAAAGTTTAGAGCTGTGTTACTCCATAAATTATCTATGCTGTTTCACTCTCTGTCTGATCTTACACATTTATTTTGACCTGATGGCAACAAAACTACCAGTGCTATTAAATGTGTCTGATTTCCGACACACATCTGGTTTTGTCACATTTGCTGCTTGAATTTTATATTAAAATAGGTGCGTACATAATAGAAAGATGTTACTGATGCTATAGCACGTTACATCGCCAAAGACATTGTGCTTATATACACAGTTGAAATTTAACCTGAGCTGGCGTCCTGCTTGTTGTCCCCAGATACAGACAAAGACACCGATCCAGTGGACAGGCTTGTGTTCCTTGCTAAAGACATGTAAACCTGTTTGATGTTTTTTAGGAGGCATCTTGAACTGGTTTACAAAATAATTTTTTATTTTGCTTACTTTATTGGGCCGAAGGAGGCGAAGGAGAGGAGGAGAGTGGAGGTTAGTGTTGATACTTTAAATGTTGGTACTATGACTGGTGAACGGAGAGAGATAGCTGATATGATGGAGAGGAGAAAGGTAGCTAAGTTGTGTGTTCAGGAGATCAAGTGGACCAGGAGGTGGATCTGGAGGTAGCAGAGCTGAAGATGTTGAGGTTTTTGTTGGGAGTGACGAGGATGGACAAAATTAGAAACAAGTTTTTTTAGAGGGACAACGCATGTAGGACGTTTTGGAGACAAGGTGATGGGGCGAGATTGAGATGGTTTGGACATGTGCAGAGGAGAGACATGGGGTATATCGGTAGGAGATTGCTGAGGATGGAGCCGCCAGGAAGGAGGAAAAATGATCCGCTGTGGTAATCCCTAATCGGAGAAGTCAAAGAAGGCGGCTTTTTTTTTGCTTAAATAACCAGAAATGGTAATGACTGGTGAAAGTTTGCACTTTATCAATCCCGAACAACGGTTTTTATTTTGTATTGATTATTGTTTTTTTAAAATAACAAGAAAAGTTAAGTTAGCGAAAGTGAGGTTTTCACATTGCACTAGTCCAAACAAAGCAGAAATCCCTACTGACACAATTAGAACTGTACAGAAATGTACAGAAACTCCACTCACATGGTCAATTAAACTTCTGATTGAGCTTGCAACCCTGAAGCTGTAAGGTGACCAGTGTTGGGCAACGTTACTTTTAAAAGTAACGCATTACAATATTGATTTACTCCCCAAAAAATAACTAATTACGTTACTTAGTTTTAACTTTTTATGTAAAGTAACGCGTTATATTACTTTTGCGTTACTTTTGCGTATCTCTTTCACGCCTTACAGGTGTAACAGGTGTAATATAGATAATTGCCATTAAGAAATAAGTTATATTAGGGCAAAAGACATGTGTGGGCTGCACACCGGTGATGTGGAGGGAGAACATACCTTTCGCTGTCAACTCATAAAAATTCGTGCAATTCCGTAAATATGACCTCGTCCTCGTCTACTTCATTCTCTGCTTCATCATCAGCTTGAAAGATTCTGAACGCTTTTACAAAGTTTGCGCTATTATCAGTGACCGTGGCAGTTTATCTTCCCACAAAGAGCAAAGGAGCTGTGAATTTGCTCTCTTTCTCCGCTGTGATGGCATCTTACATGTGTCTTCCACGGAAAACTTTTATTCTGAGCCGTCCATAGAGCTGCAGTGGTGGAAAGTCGGCAAAAGTTTTCTATATTTCTGTCTCTATTTCCATATATTCAACATTATATACACACACACACACACACACACACACACACACACACACACACACACACACACACACACACACACATCTATAGTGCTGTGCTTTTGCATGCAGATGTTTTTTTTTTTCACCAACACATAATCTACACTTAACCATTATTCCTTTCTCCTTTTCCTCGACTATTTCAAAATAATAAGAAAACTTCCATCACAGTAATGTAATTCTCTGGTTTGCCATCTCCGCTTCTGACCAGCTTCTGTTCCCGCAGCTCGCACGTATGAGTGCGCGATTCTACGTGACTACGTTCATTTTAATTTAGTATTTATTTTTTTATGCAAAATAATTTAACTGAAAAGTAACTCGCATTACTTAAAAAAAAAAGGAACTCAGATATTAATGTGTAAATTTACTCCAGAAAAGTAATATTATTACGTAGCGCACGTTACTTGTAACGCATTACCCCCAACACTGAAGGTGACAATGCTTCCCACTGTACCATCATGATACCCCAATTCCTAATATTCTTCATTTAATTCTGAAGTAATCTGTGCATTTCCAGTATTTCAGTGGTGGCCTGTTAAGTCTTTGTTCCTCTGGAAAAATAATATGCTTTCTTAATTCTGTATGTGAAGAGACGCTGCTCATATATCTAACTGCCCTTGACTGCCAATTGTTACAGAAACAGAGGGCCAAAGAGGATGAGAGCAAAAGACGAGCATTTATCTTTCTGACAGGGTCATCTAGTACGCATGAATGACTATTTATGAAAATGAAGGAGTCTGGCAGAGACAGATTGAAGTGATAAGTGTGCGCCTTTGAGTTCTCTAATGACTTTCTTAGAGTCTCCCATTAGATTAATGCACATGATGCAAATCAGATTGTATCAGAAGAACGCACTCTAAACACAAATGATCATATCTTAGGCATCATGAATTGAGGATTCAACAATATAGGGTAATCAATAGTTAATAAGTTTCAGTGTCCCAATCTCTCAAACTCCATCAAAATTATTGCTCCCACTTTTCAATTGCAGCTCATTAACACAGCCAAACACTGATTTGGTCCTTGTCTCCACAGAGCTGTGATATCACTTTTAATTTCTTTCACTGAAGTCCGCTATGCTGTTGACACTGCATATTAGACAAGATCTGAACGCACACAGGCTTAAACAGCCCAGTCAGGACTTATGAAAATAGCATTGTGTGTGCTCAAGAATTACTGATGAGTTTACCAGAAACATATGGCATGTGGGGGTTGGGCAGAGATTCCAATTAAAAAGCCAATAAGGATGTTGTGTAAAAACTATGCTTCAGGCCTATTTAACTATAAACTTTACTTATCAATTGAATCGCTTAAGAGAACAAATATTAGGGATCAACATAAATATTAGGGATCAGACCATACTTTTTAATTTTGGACTCTCAAGAAGGATTAATTGCTGTTCAGCCAAATTGATACATAAAAAAACAACAAATCTAATATTATTCAGGCAGATTCTGAGGTGCATACACTCTTAAAAATAAGTATAGACTGCTTACCCTGATTTGTTGGGGTATTTCTATATATCGGACTGGCTTGTGTGGTGAAAGCTCTTGCTTGTTATTTGCACACTCTGTTTTCGTTGGCTACATTATAGGTCAACTTTCTCAGCCAGTTCTAAGTTTCTGTTCTCATTCCTGAGTATTCTAGCATTTTATTTTTTTTGACAACTGTAATATTTTCCTGGGTTGTGAATGAGAAGACAGGATGCAGGCTTGGCCGAACGCAAATAGATCTATTATCTATCGATTTTCTGTTATTAGACAGCTTTGTGCTGCTCAACTCGTATCTCCCAACTTTATCCTTGCTGCCCATCAGTTAAGCAATATTTTTACCATTAACCTTCCAACAGCTCCACCCTCCATTTACAAAACCAGTGATTGACCATTTACACCAGATCTGGTGCTACCTGTTCAGTAAGATCAGTCAACAAGATAGTTAATTCTTTTTTCAAATAATTTTACAATCCTATAGTAATTGCTAGCCAGTCCCAGGTAATGTCTCACCTATTTTATAATATTGGGTCATCAGTAGACTGCAATTATTGCTGCCATATAAATTTGGGAATGCACCTGACTATAGTCTATTGTAAGTTTAAACCCTCATATAATAATTCCACCTCTCTTATCATACGAACCTTGCCTAACCTTGCCTAACCTGCCTAACCTTGTTAACTAGGACCATCATTCTGGATCAGTCACTCTATTACCCTCCTATTAAGCATGGTCTTGAGCTTCTCCAAAACCATTTGTTGTTTGGTTAAACAATGGGGATGACTACCACCCCTGGGGGCATCTCAATATGGTGATCTTTTAAATTAGCTTGACCAGATAAAGATATAAACACATGAACAGTTTTTGCAACTTGGGGAATGGAGATGGGGGAAGGTGGTGTTGACAGATGGTTATAGTGGATTAGGTCACTATTTTTAGTTTTATTTACAGCCCTAGCAAATCTTTCTCTGGATCAACAGTCAATAATGCCACAGGGATCACCTGTCTCCATGCTTGTATCTAGTCATCTTTCTGCATAATCAGTGTCAAGGTCCCTTGTCACTTGGATAATTTTAAGTTCTAAGTGTCTGAGCTGTTGGGTGAATGCGAACTGGTGGCCAAGTTCACTTAGCATTAGCAAGCAGAAACAGGCACAGTGCTGTTTGAGGCTGTTCAAAATGGCTGATGGCTTCCTCCAACAGTAGTGGAAGCAAGTGGGCTACACAATGTTATAAAGGCCAGCTACATGTTTCTGCAGCATGCACAAGGTTTGAACTGGGGCATGGAGGTTTCTAGGAACGCTGCCTCAGTACCCACCAATTGGACCAGGCTCCATAACACCTGCCTGCTGCCTAAGCTTAAAACAGAACATAGAAGCTAAGGGTATGATTCTCGCTTTGGGGTTCAAGAGGTCCCGGGAGCTGTTTGGATAGGGATAGAAGAGTTGGTTATTAAATTTATGGTCATTGTGTGTTCTGGTTGACTGGTCAATAGTCATGGCAACCTTTGATCTCCAGGTGTTTGTTGCTTCTCCAAGTCTGGATGTTTTTTAGAGGTGTCAGAAGGATGACCTATTAGAAATAGCTGCTCACTATAGTGTACCAGTTTCTAGGAGTCGGGTAAAAAAAAGAAATTAGGAGTAAGGTTCTTGCTAAGCTGTGTGAGTTAGGGGTTCTTAAACTCTCACCACATGTCGATAAAGACACCCAAATGAGGATAGGTTCCCCTTCTGAGTCTGGTTCCTCTCAAGATTTCTTCCACATAACATCTAAGGGAGTTTTTCCTTGCCATAGTCGCCATGGCTTTTTTAGGGATAAATGCACACCATTCACCTTAACTGTTGATTTCTGTAAAGCTGCTTGGAGACAATGCCTGTTGGGAAAAGCGATATAGAAATAAACTTGACTTGACTTGATACAACTGTGGCTAGTGGTACACTGACATTGGTTCTGGGACTTCAGGTGCAGAGATAGTTGAGCTGGTGGTTTGACCCATTTTCTTCTTCTTTGTCTGCAGGATCAAGGGATGAGGCACAAAGTGTGCATTGCACATCTTAAATTGGAGGCTCAAGAAAAACAGAGGCACGTAAAGCAGAGATGGAGTTTAGGATAGCTGTGCGTAAGATGGAAATTGAGGTAGATTGAGAAGTCCAATAAAGGCACGTGAAGTTAGAAGCGATAAAAATATCTTCAATGTCCACTGCCAACTTGGCTAACCTGTTTTCCCCTCCTCCACCTGCACCTCCTGCTTAAACTGTCCCCTCCACACCTGCTTTTGATGTTAGCAAAACATTGTGTTGGTTCCTCTTTTCCGAGAAAGTGAAGTAGCCAGATAACACCAGACTGACCAGTCCCTGACTAGTGTGTATTGGCACAGCTACGGCAAAGGACAGAGGTGCCAGGAGTGGCACAGAGGTCAAGGATATAAAACCTGAAGAAAGTCAGCGGGGTGGACCAGAACACAGCGTCGCAGAGGTCTTGGAGGGTCACGCCAGAGGACCAAGCCTTAGAGGCTGCCACACTCTGGGTCAAATGCGCTCTGACTCCGAAAGTAGCAGGGAGACCAGAGGGCTCATAAGAAAATGCAATAGCATTGATAATACACCTTCTGTGTATCTGCTTGTTAGCAGGATAGTCTCCTCATAGGTCCGTAGCAGATGAACAATTGTTCTGACTTCCTTCAGGGACTTGTCCTGTGGATGTAAGAGTCCAGGGCTCGCACTGGGTACAGCCGGTTTAGATTATCTTGTTCGGGGTCTGAAACGGAGGAGGATAGAATGCCTGGACAGGTTGTGGGAAGACTGAGAGTACCTTAGAGACGTGACCTGCTCTAGGGTGCAGGAAGGCACTGGCCATGCCTGGAGTAAACTCCAGAAAAGAAGGGGCCACAGTAAGGGCCTGTAAATCACCTAATCTCTTCAGAGAGCAGAGAGCCAGCAAGAATGCATTTTTGACTGTGAGGTGCCTCCATGAAACCTAGGCCAGGGGCATGAAGAAGGGCTCAGATGGAGCCTCCAACACAATGGCCAGGTTCCACCTCGGCACTCTAGGTCGCACGTGGAGAAAAGGCGTCAGTAGCAGACCTCTGCCCAGTGATTGCCCCTCCACAGGGGCATAATACACAGAAACAGTGGACTCATAGACTTTAAGGGTGAATGGAGACAACTGAAGGGATCTTATGAACATGAGGCCAAGTGGAATACATTGGATGCTGCTGCCATAAGCCCGAGCAGTCAGTAAATGACTGCCCTTCTCTGACCTTACTGACGGCCGTAAGGATGGACGCAATGCGGGCAGGAGAAAGCTGCATGCGCATAGTGGTTAAATCCCAAATGACACCTAGATACTTTAAATGGTTCTTTGTAATGGAGAAAGCACACTCTTCTTGGTGTTCAGTCAAAAAACCCAGCTCCTTCAGCTGAGCAAGAATGACATCTCGATGCCGGACCGATATCTTCGGAGCGATATCTTCGCTGATCGAGCTAATATCAACCAATCATCAATATAATTGAGGATGCAGATGCCCTGGAGTCAGATGCCCTGAAGGCATATTTCTGACAGGGTGAGCCACAAATGCCTCTCAGTGGCGGTTAGGTTGGGTAGGGCGCCCATGGGCCGGCCGATGGCCTTAGAGGTCTGCTTAGTGGTTTGGAGAGCCAGGTCCACCATATGGCAAAGGTCTTGCAACTGGCCACCCATGATGTTTCCCACATCGAACTCTCGCAGCAGGTCGGCTTCGTACTTGCTGAGACGTACGCCTTACCCACCAGCGCTGAAGTAATATGCAGAGGCTTGGTGGGTTCGGTCGGGGCCTTAAGAAAGGAGGCCATGCCTATTGAGAAATAGATTGATGGCGTCTATTCAACCCATGGCATGGCTCCATAAAGATCCTTGAGCCCCATCACATTGGAGTAAAATGCCGTCTTGGGGCTAAGGGGGCAGTCAGAGAAAGGCTTTGCCCATGACCTGGACACCTCGGTGTGGCGGTCAGGGAATGTACACCCTGAAGTGGCGGTTGTGATGCTGGTAGCAGAAATCGAGTTAACTGGATGGAGGGGCTTTTGCTCATCATTTTGCTCATCACACACATACACACACATTATTGAGGTTGATTTTATATATATATATATATATATATATATATATATATATATATATATATATATATATATATATATTAAATCAACCTCAATAATACTAAACAAAGCATGCGATGCACTTTCATGTCACAGGAATTAATTTCACTGAAACAATCCTCACATTATTTTTCAAATAGTTTTTTTTTCTTGCTTGCAGCTGCTGGTGTAATCATGGCTCCAAGTGTCACAAATACAGTTCATAGAAATCAATATTTCCCTGTTACGTTTGATGCCCTTTTCTTGTGAATCTGGAGAGGGTGGCAGGTAAGTATTTATTTTGACTTAAAGAAAAAAATTAAATTCATCAATGGCATTCTAACAATATAAAGGGATATTATCATGTTAGCTAAACTACACAAATTCAGAACCTTACATTACCAAAATGCATTTAAAAAATGGAACTACTACCCCAATTGCTATACAATAGATATATCAAATATGTGATTTATAGCTTCAACCTGAAATAAGTCTCCAAAATCCCTGCTCCAAAACTACGCCAAGCTATTAAGCTTTCACTCTATGTTTGACTATTGTGAGCTAATAACGTCAGTTTGATTTATTTGTCCATATAACTTATCCAATATATATCACTGTCCAACAGATAGAGCATTGATGTTGCTATGAACATTATGTATGTAGATAGATTCCTAGTATTCTTGTATCACATAACATTTCTTTAATGTATCACTGGATTTAAAATATGCAGTTATGCAATAATGTTGATATAGATCAAATTTGAACAAAAATGACCATATGTAAATAAATAAAAATAAAAAAATAAATAAAAAAATACAGGAAATACTCATTTAGCACAGGAAAACATAAAGAAAATGTCAGAAGAATCTTTATAGTGTACAAACTTAATAAATGAACCCGAAGCTAGCCAGAAAGTAATATGTTCTTGATAAGGTCAGCTGGAAGGAGAAATCAGTAAAAACATTATTCAATACGTCATTATCTTCACAATTAGTAATCAGTTTGTATGTTGTGTTTTTTGGATGTAAACTGAGCACATAATCATTTGAATAAATAAGCTATCTCGTCCAGAGATAAAGAAATATCCATCCTATCACAGAAAGATTAAGAGTGAAATCAAAAGAAAGTGATTAATTGGAATCAAGGTATCTTGCCTTGTCAGTAGAGGAGCCATGCTAAAGTTTAAATGGGCTTCTTCAGGCGTAATGTTTAAATCTTAGATTTCCCATCGTTTGAGCCAGGCATCCAATTTCCAGTCAGATGTAATTAGCAATTGAGCCCCTGACACCCATCAAGTGGACTGACCCGAGGGCTCGAGCAATATCAACACACTCATCCTAATATTCGAAAGCTCCCCATGCATTTTGATGGCATAATTATGATTAATGAGCACTGGAATAAGCCACAGCTCCCCCTAGGATAATTCATCCTTTCTGTTTTCATGAACTTTTTTTCATGCCAATATTTCATTTCAGCATGAGAACTATGTAAAAGTTATTCTGCAAAAAAAAAAAAGGACACTAAGGTTAACCACATGCTGGATGCTGAATTGTTTACATTTTCCCACACTATCAAAGCACTCTATTTAGTCTATGTGCCATGCTGAGAACACTGTCAAGGTGAATTTGTGCATGTTAAATAAGATTAAGTATCACAATTTATTGCTCTTGTTATATTCGACATGCCATTTTGTTGTTCTGGCATGCTTGGCCATTTAAAAATTCTAATGTGCAAACCTGACAGTGGTGATTCACATCCACAAGCTGTTCCTAAAGTGGCTTTTCTGCATCCAGAAATGAAAAATTTCTTTCCCCATCATCTCTCGCTGTCCTTTAACCTGTTTGAATTAATCATGAGCACAAGCATTCATTACTTGCCATAAATGTAAACTAGGATTGTTGAGTGAGGATACAATGATGTAGATGGCCTTTTCCTGTTCTTTATTAACCGGAGATGGAATAAAAAGGAGATTAATAAGCAATATAAAAATTTTAGGGTCACCGTGGATCTGGAGCATATCCTGGGAACACAGGGTGTGTACACACATATTTGCACATATAAGACTCTGCAGAGAGTGAAGTGTCTGCACAGAGAGTAGCCCTAGCCCATGATCAAAATAGGACTGTTAAGCAGCAATGACCATGATCCAACAATATTATAATTTTTTTTTTAAATAACAATAAAAAATAATAACCAAACTAAATAGAGAGATCTTGGTCCTCTTCTCAATGCAGAATGTTTTTTTTTTTTTTAAACTAGTTTACATTCTTGAGCTTGTGGATGTTGACTATCTTCAGACAATTACAATTTTACATTCACAGCATTGAGCAGGTGCACTTATTCAGAGCAACTTACAGACCTGTTTTTAGTGTAGGCTTCTTTGAGCATTTCTGTGTTGTCATGAAAGTATCTTGTTGAAAGCTCTATCTCTGGCCACATATAAAGGGTCTCATTTGTCAAATTGTGCAAAAAGCCAGTTGTACTTCTGTGGATAAAGCCCACCAGCAGGCACTAGAAAATATGTCTTATCACACTTGCATGTACATAGCTGTACCCAATGGATGTCGAAAATCCAACACCAAAAAGTGTGTGCAATCAAGTGCCCCACTTATATTTGTAAAACCTGCAAAGACATAGAAATCCCTTATTATTGCTGCCATTGTGTATGAAAGGTAATTTACTGTGGTGTGAGTAATATAAATGCATGTAAGACATGTGCCATTATTTGGCTCATGTTGTTTGGAAAATGCCAGACCTGTCTCCAATTTGTAGTTGTTTTATCCCCCTGGATAAAAAAAATAAATAAAAAAATAGCAAGGACTTATATGTGCACATGGATGCTATTCCTTTTTTGGTCTCTGCTGGCATCGAGCAACTAAAATTGGCAAACAAAATCAACTGTTGAGCCTTTCATCACTCAGCACAGAAACTTAGGCAATCATTAAAACACATTCCCTGTGCAAAGCTACATGTGCCAGATCTTCAGTTGATGTATTATGCCAATCAATATTAAAATGTGTGTTTATATGTTTTCATCTGTGGCTGTCTGTCTGTTGTTGAGATCAGTATTTACTCTGCCAATTATACTGACATGATCAACAATACATGTGATGATTTACTCATAGTCCATATGTTTTTGTATTAAACATAGTTCTCAATGTACTTCAAATAAAAAATTAATTAAGGATTAAATAAAGATTTGTTAGTAATTCAAAGAATTGTGAATTGTGAAATTATTGTCATTTTTATTTGACATTTAATATTTATGTATAATAAATAAGATGGGTGTTATAGCTTTAACTCCACGCTTGCCGCTTGTATTCTTCACTGTCTATCATTGTTTTACTATTTAACCCCCAGCAGATGTCATTAGCTAGAGTGGCAGGATCATGCCAAAGCCCCTCTACCATTCACAATTGTAGTGCCAGTTATTTCTCTCATTAAAATGGACATTATTTATCCCTGTGTCTGCTGGCGAGTTCACCGGAATTCCAAACCTGTAGTTTAAACTTAATGACTTACCAATTACATACCGAGGCAATGAATCTCATGAATGTGAATGTTGCATTTCTCCTAAACCATTCAACGATTGAACAAGCTTTACAGAAGCTACATACAAAGGCACAGCTCATAAAAATGGGTTGACAATGAAGAAGCCTGGGCTTTTAGCTCATTTAACATGCCGGAAATTAAATAGTTTTACAATGGAATATGGCAGAGAGCCATTTGTCCGCAACATGTAGCACAATTCTAACAATAATTGAAGTGCATGAATGAACAGTACTCAGCTTTATTCTATTAAACATTACAAAAGAACTTTGAATCAGGAAGCCAAATATTTTCTGTACTTTCTAAGAATCAGCTAGGAGTTAATTTTGCACTACTTGTACATGTGCCACACTTATTGTGTAATCACTAGTCGTATAGGATAATAGATGACAACAGGGTAAAAACAAGAACTAGTTGCTATTGAAGTCCCATTGAATCAATTTTGTACAGTCAGCTCCATAAAAGAGTGTCATTTGTATCAAGGAATAGCCAGATCAACCCGCCAGTGCATTCCAGTTGGCAATATGTCTGGAGCATATGGATGTTGTCATAATTATCAGAGAAGCATTAGAGGGCTATAAAATTTAGAGGGTTAAATTTTGCTAACACATGGCCCAATACCCTAGAAACCCCAGAACCTCTATATACCTCAGAAGGTGCAAGACATCAGCTTGGACTGTAACAGCAGTTTGATGGTCTAGAACATTGCCATGTCATTACTATCAACTGTAAGTGCTAATAATCACTGGCTGGGCCTTCTTTCGTCATTGTTCTGTTTTCAAAATGAAATCAAGGTGTTGAATTTATCACGACAGCTGCATGTCGGCTCCTCAAGCATGTCTGGAACATGACAACCTCTAACCAGACCCTTTATGGTTGACTTTATTGCTGGAATCCAGGTCTATACTCTAAGGGCTGGATAGGCAAGCATTCATTTTCATACAGAAAGATTCTGGTCTCTGGTTCAAAAAAGGAGAAAGGACAAAGCTTTGTTTTAATGTGGGTGGATAGCAGATTCCCACTTTTAAACCAAAAAGAGATAAGAGCCCAAGAAAGATCTATCACAATAGCCTGAAGAATGGGAACAATGTTGAGTGACCAACATCATATAACTCATCCTGTGGTTGTTCTTTACCAAGGCTGAAAAGTGTAAACTGACACTGATTGATAAATTAAAAGAAAATTAAATCATTGCGATTAAAAAAATAAATAATAAAAAACACAGTTTGGGGTGTGCTGTTATAGGAAATTAAATACATTGTTGACAGTAATACAACATATAACCACATCATGGTTTAGTCCTCACCTAGGATTTGTCCTCATAACTTAGTAAACTGAATTTTTTTTAAGATTTTGTATGAAAATATGTAGAGTTTCCTGTAATTGCAATCAAAATACATCACTAATCTGCAACCCAAAGCCATATGTGCCTATATTTACTAAGTCATTAAAGTTAATGGAGAAGGTCAAATATAAATTTGATGTCAAAATATATTGTAGTCTACTAATACTCCCTTTTTTTTAGGAAAGAATAGCTAGCAGTGGCTGTCTGTGTTCTTTGTTTCAAACTGGCAAATATCATTGATTAATACTGTCACCAGCAGTACTGGAGAGCCTTACATTTTTTATGTTTTTATTAATGATTTTCTCACACACTCACATGTACGATTGCCAATATCAAAAAACAGATGCTTTTTCTTCAATATATTGAATATCCTTACAATAATACAACACAATCCACAAATGACCATCATGTGCATTAATTATTCATGCAGCTGCTTATGACCTGATACCAGTTTAGGGACACACAAAAGGATAATTGTTGGAAGTTGATTGAAGATCACTTAATTTATTTGATAGCAAATGAAATGTAACCACATCACTTTGGGAAGCTCACAATCAAATCTTTTGCTTATCGTGTATATTCCAAGGACACCACAGTGGATCGTGGATGTTTACTTTGAAAAACATTTGAAAAGACACCATCAATTCTGGTGAAACTTTTTGTCTGATAACTATAAAATCAGTAATCTTGCCTTCTAGAGCTATTTTCCAAAACAATTGAAGGTAAATCTCGGTCATTTTTAGTATAATCTCTTTTTAATATCGTTCATTGTTTTTTTAACTTTACCATTTTTTATCCATGAAGAATTAAGAAGAAACCGCATGAAAAACAGGCACGTTTCATGTCAGACCACAGTACGGGTGAAACACCTAAAGGGGAACTGAGAGAATAAAGGCTTTGCAGAAAAGCAGAGAGTAATTAATTCTGGAGGGACTTTTAATCTTTAACAATGAACTCTCATTGCTGTTAATGTGTGCATGAGATTTACATACATTTTTATCAAAAATTTCACACTGTCATTACTAGAGAAATGTGAAGATAGAATAAAAGTTTCAGGCTGTTTGTCTTTTTGTTGCTGGGTTTACACTTAATCAAGTGAAAATTAGGACAAGCATTTAACAATCAGGAGACTTTGTATAATTCGACATTTGAGCTTTTAAGCATTTTATTACTTTATGTAGCTTGCATAATTATGCATATATGTCATAGCGGTTTAATATTATTAGCGTGAAGCTGTGTTTTATTAATGTCTGAATTATCAATAAGATTGTAAACACTGGTACTCATATACCATATAAGTCACACAATTGTATATTGAACACCAATTCCAAAAAAGTTGGGACAGTGTGTAAAATTGTATTAAAATAGAATGCAATGATTGCATATTTCATAAACTTAAATGTAGCCCGGGAGATGAACTAATAATGACCACGGACACAGATAATATATGTTAACGGGGATCTTTTATTTTCAGACTGCACGTTAAGCAGTGCAGCGTTAACTATGCAAACTTTGGGGAAGATGGAGGTAGAAAGGTAGGACTAGTGAATAACTGGTTAACAAACAAAAAGTCCACTTCTCTTATCACAGTGCTAATATAATTGTTCCAAGTCACAACGGTAATAAACAAAACTCTTTGTTCACCCAACTAATATAGACATAATATAAACCCACGAACATAGACAACGGTAGCAGCCCTTTTTGTTAGTTAACAAAAATACATGAATATAACATCTGCACAGTCTAAATAAGGCTGCTTAAGTAACATGAAAATACGATCCTTCATACCGTTACATTGTGTGTAATTAGTGCATAATACAGATAACACAGTGCAAATATCATTACATAACATAACACATGCTCTCACATTTAAACCTGGATTATTACATCACATTAAATAACTTATAACAATGAATTTATAGAGAGAATGAAATTAATTACAATGTCTCAAACTTCTTTTTCACACCAAACGAGATATATCCCAAAAGAAATCGGTCATTCTTTGTAGCTAAATACACGTGCACCAATTAGATGTTGCGCTCTGTTTCTTATTTACCGGAAGGAAACAACCCTTTTGCGTTATAGTTCCGTTACTTAAAGGGCCAGCGAAACGTTTTAGCAGTGTATAGAAAATTGCATTAGTACACACTGTGTGTCACACACTTAACACAAAGCCTAAATAACATGAATAACCCGTTGTCTTTTTAACCTGGTTACATATATTTTATTCAGATTAAAACATAGAAAATGTTTAAACTATGGAAATTGACTATTTTAAGGAGAAAGGTCATTTTGAATTTGATGGCTGAAACATGTCTCAAAAAAGTTGGAACGGCACAAAGATTTGTTGCTAAATGTTTAATTCTAATAACACTTACTTTTTCCAGACTTTTGTTGTGTCATACAAATTCTTTTTTTTTAAAAGATGTGTTGCAGCCATCAAATTCAAAATGATTACATTTTTTCTAGTTTAAAATATAAATCTCTATATTTTTTGCTTTTTTGTGAATAGAATATGGATTTATGAGATATGCAATCATTGCATTTTGTTTTTAATTTACATTTTACACAGTTTGGCTAGTTTGGAATTGGGGATGTCGGGTATATTTGTTTGCATTAGGGTTATAATTTGCCTTCACTGGAACTATGGGGCCCGAGTCTCTGCAATGTGCGCTGCATGAGGATGGGGATTAATTATACATGTAATGACTGGTTATGTAACTTTAACAATCACTTAGTACAAAAATACCCTGAAATCGCTTTTTACTGATATTATTTAATACTGTTATACTGGATTTCATGTGTATATATTAGAATATATTAGTTCACTTTATTCGTAGTTTCATATTCCCTTTTATATTCAAGAGTTGTATAATGTATAATCATCCATTTTTTGTATCCAATTACCTGGTAGTATTGCAAAAGCTGCATAATTTATTTTATGTGGAGTACTAGTAAATATAATGTTGTCACGAAACACCAGGCAACGGAAAACGGGAATAAAACAAAGTGTAGTTTTATTGACATACAAAAGGAGTCAAACAAAGGAAACTATGAAACGAGTGCAGGGAATAAACTTAACGAGAGTGGGCGTAACGAGTAGCACAGCATCACAAGATAGCACAGGATCACAGGTAAGGTGATCTAGGGTAAAAGTACGGTAGATCGGACGGCGAGTGAAGGGAGAGCGAGCTTTTTTAAAGGGGGCTGATTAAGGGAAAACAGGTGTGGGAGATTAATAGGAGGGAAAAGGCTGAGCGTGAGGTGTGAAAGCTTGAGGGAGCATGGCTGGTGTTTCTCTGACAAATGTACAGAAGGAATGCTATCACAATCTTTTTATTTTTTTTTTATGAGAGCGTGGCACTGTGTTAGTTAGCTTCTATGCTAACTGGGGCACCTCGAGTCAAAAGAACCAAAACAGAGCCAAAACAGTTTGCATACATATGAGTTCAAGGCTAAACATTTAATTAAATGCTATGAAAGATGTAATGTGGTACCCTAGCCATAAATCATTAAGTTTTGGAAGAGGGGATATATAATACCTGTTTTTTGGGGCAGCCATGGTGCTATGGATTCTGATGAATCTTCAATAAAAGTTCGCAAAACCTGGGATCCTTTGAAATTCCTTGATAGTCGAGGGTTGAGGCCATGCTGTGACTGCTTCCACTTTACTCTTGTCCATCTCCACCCCCTGCTGACTAATGGGATATCCTAGGAAGGTGGTAGAACTCTTGTGGAATTTGCACTTCTCTGCCTTCACCATGAATTGGTGCCTAAAATAAATCCTGTTGTCAGAGCTTCCGCTATGTATTCTTCCATTGCACTTGTCTCTGGTACAGATAAGTGGTAGATTTGGTACCAGGGAGGTGCCATATTGAGGATCAGTTCAACTTTGCAGTCCCATTAACGATGAGAAGATAATGCCTTGGCGCACTACTTATTAATAACCTCCCTCAGGTCATACGGCTGACCCCATATCTATGATTGCTGAGAAGGTACACTGTTCATTAGTACCATACAGCTTCTCAGGCAATAGAAGATTTGAACAAGGATTCACGCTCACTTTTGTGGGGCACAACTTGGGTTCTCCGGGCACGTGGTACAGCGATGATCAGCTTGGCAATAGTAGAAGCATAGCTGGAGTTGTCGGCGTCTTTGACATTCCTTGGGTGTCACACACATCCTTCCCAGTTGCATGGGTTCTGACACACTGGAACTAGTGGTGGGCAGAGGTTTGGGATAGACAGGTAGGGAACTTAGACATTGCATGAGGTGCTGGGTTTTTGATCCTTGCAGGCCATCTCAGCCTGTAGGGTGGGATTCAGGCCTTCCCCGGACATTGCTCGGAGGGGCATATCATTTCAACCACTCTGAGCAGCCAGTGTCCGAAATGTTACAGCATACTCTGCAGCAGATTCAGACCAGATATTTAAAGACAATATTAAATAAGATATTCAATGAGTTGGGTAAAATAATCATAGGAGCCTGCTGATCATTGTCCCAGACTGCAGACGCAAACTCAAGAGCTTTTCCAGTGAGCAACGTTAGCAGGAGGGCGTTCTTTGATGAATTTGCGATGTATGCCTCCGCCTCATGTACAAAATACATGTCGCTTTGCTGGAGAAATCCATGGCAGCATATGGGAGCCATCATACTTGTTGGGCTGCACCATATGGCAGCATATGGGAGCCATCATACTTGTTGGGCTGCACCATTTTGGGCGGTTCGGAACATCCGGCCAGCATAACGCGCAGAGCTTGTTTGAGGTGAGCTTGCAGTAGAGGAAGAAATGGAGGTGGTGTTTGACTCAAGTGGCTGTTGTGGAACCTTGGAAATGGAGCAAGTTGGCCTGCCTGTTTGTCTCTCTTATTTGTTATTTTCCTTTCCATAAAAAAATTGCTTGGTTTGACCAGCTTGCATGGATTCGGGAAAATTCATATCTAGGTATAACTATGTATGAATTTGTTTGTCAACCTTCCTTTTCTATATGATTATAGAGATGAATAACTGAATTCGGGGATAAAGATAGGGCAGGTGATCTCTGTGATAATGTTCTTGGTTATGCCTCATGCTCAGTCAGTAGATCAAGTAATCAGAACAGACACAACAAGGTTAATCCATAAACCAGAACAAAGAACATGTGAAAATATAAATCACAAAGATACAGGCTTAACATGCCTACCTGAATTGAATAGGTTTATAACTATATGCACTTTATAATAAATGCACTTTATAATAAATATATAATTTGATAATGGTGGGTTGTGATTTCCACTAGTATAACAAAATTTCAAAATTATAGACAATCAGGCATGAGGAAAATTATGGAAGACATAATCATAGAATTAGCATGTCTAAATGAGTACTAAAGACTTATATTAAAGAACATCTTCAACTTGGTGTCTATACTATTTAAGAGACATTCAGAACATGGTGATTGTATGAGAGGCAATGATATTTAAGGGAAAGGTGCAAGTGGAGGTTAGTGTAAAGATTTAGTCATAAAAAATCTCAACAATAGGAGCTAGAAATAAATTACATTTTAATAAAAAGATATTACTTATTTCAGGTGGTAGAATCTCACAAAGCAATATGGGAGCAATATGAGGTTGTTGTTGACCCAGCTGCAAACCAAATAGAGAATAAGGGTAGTATTGTTTTTTTTCTGTTGTTTGGAAGAAACTAACTATAAAAATGGGGTTGCTGGCATTCACTCATTATATACCCTGTTGCGGAGTTTGATCCCTACACACCTGCACGAAGGACACACAACAGTAAATTGTTCACATGGGAGAGCAGCTGAGAGGCCTGCAACAGCTATCAATCAAGGAGCTGCATGACATGGCTTGAAAGAGAAAACCACAAATTACCTGTTCCAAACACTACACATAAAAAAACAAATATTTAGTTAGACAACCATATTATCAAATTAAATCTCGTTTTCTGTAATGTTTCATTTTTGTTTGTTTGAAATGTCTGTAAATCAATAATATTAATGTAATGTTAACTTGCAAGGACAGGCGTTCAAATGGCCCCAATATTGCTCCATATGTTTATACACCGACTGGGCATAACGTTATAACATTATGACTGGTGAGTAAATAACACTGATTAACTCTTCACTATGGCACCTGTTAGTGGGTGGGATAGTATGTGAACATTTTATCCTCAAATGTGATGTTTTAAAAGCAGGACAAATTGGCAAGCGAAAGGATTTGAGCGAGTTTGACAAGGGCCAAATTGTGTTGGCAAGACGACTGGGTCAAAGCATCTCCGAAAACTGCAACTCTTGTGGAGTGTTTCCTGTCTGCAGTGGTCCTTTCTTAAACCACTTTCTCAAGTGGTTTATGAAAGGAACAGTAGTGAATAACAGTTATAATAACGGGTATAATAACTGAATAATAGTTATGATATAAATAAAAGTTAGAATAACCAAATAACAGTTACAATAACCTCTTCAGGGAAGAGGTAATTAAAATCTCACCAGATTTTAGAATGGGGATGTAGAGCTCTGTGGTCATTCAGCTCAAATGGTGTTAGTAAAGTCAGGTACTGGTGTAGGGTAAGGAGGCCTAATGTGCAAAAAGCATTCCAAGTTATCCTAGAGGTGTTTAAAGGTCAGAGCTCTATAGCAGTCTACTCAAGATCTTCCACTCCAACCTACGTAAACCATATCCTCATGGAGCTCGTGTTGTTCACAGGAGCATTTTAATACTGGAACAGATTTGGGTCTCCTAGTTAAAGTGAAGAGACAATAAACATCCTAAACATTTGTATAACTCCACCTTTGTATTAACAGTTTGCGAAAGAACTACATATGGCTGGAAAAGTCAGGTGTCCCAATACCTTTGTGCATATAGCATAGAGTAGTGTATATACATGAGATATATTCTACTGACTTTTTTTTTTCTCCTAAAATATTTTTTTTATTGTTTCAATGTATTTTGTATGGTCATTGTATGTAATGGTAATGTGAATTTGTATGCATGGTAAGTCCAAACAGTTCTGAAAAAGAAATAGTTGAAGAAAATCAAATCATACTAATTAAAAAACTTGACTGGCCATGCCACACAGGAAATAATAACTTATATAATGATGTTCATTTTCAATTAGCATCTCCTCTGCCATTTCAGGGTGTCTACAAATATTATAGCTAGGATGTTAACAACAGACCCACCATCCTAGAGCTGCCAAATATTACAATAAAAAATAATTATAATATATTTACATTTGAAGAGTGCCATTGTTACCCTCAACGTTGATTTACAATTATAAGGAACAATCAATACACAGAGGAAATTAAAAAGGTACTTTTTATTAACTAACATAACACATCTGTGTTAGAGTGTAACATAAAAAATAGATGACAAAAAAAAAGTTAAAAAGAGATTTTTTAAAACAGTAAAAAAGACAGTAAAAAGTACTGAATCGGTCAGTATATCAGCACTTTGTGGTAGTAGTTATACACTGATATCGGTTTATCAGACACAAATTAAAGGCGAAATAGGTGACATAATGGGACAGATACAGGTAATGAACATTTCAAATCATATACCAAGTTTTGACCACGGGCAACACTTTGCCACTGTTGGTCCTTGGTATGTAGAATTAATTTACTGTATGCTTTTATGCCTGTTAATTTTATTCCTCCCTTTCGCTCTGATAGACCATTTGAAGTAGACTTCTGAACTCTTGAGCAGCCCAAGCTTTTTGATCAAAACTTTAATTACTTGTACTCTTTTTCACTATCTTGCCCTCAAAATGAATGCACATTTCACTCTTTGATGTTTTCACAGCACAGAAATATATTATGGCAAAACATTGTATTGGAAATTGCAAAAAAAAAGTCAATTAACACTGCTAAGCAATACACAAATACTGATCTCACAAAGATCATTAAAAGATAAAGTCTTCACTAAACAGAACCATGTGTGATAATACAAATTCCACAGTGTTTGGCTCTCTTGATCATGATTTTTGGTCAGAGTTTTAATTACATGCTGTGTTCTCTATTTATTGCACTTTTGCCTCTCGTTTTTGAACACTAGCCTTTCTGTATACTGTCTAAATATTATACTAAGTAACTCTTAAACATTTATAAAAAAAGTCTTGTATTATTTTTAACTAATTACTAATTACTAATATTATGCAACCTCTATTCCAAAAGACATGGGATAGTGTGTAAAAAGGTCAATTAAAACAGAGTTCAATGATTTGCACATATTATAAACCTTTATTTTATTCACAATAGAGCATAGAAAGCATATCAAATGTTTAAAGTGCAAAAATTTACCAATTCCAAGGAAAGAACAAGATAATCTTGAAAATGATAGTCCCAAATTTGGGACAATGCTAAGTTTTGCACTGTGTTGAACCCTCACTTCTTTTAGCAACAGTCTGTATACGTCTGGGAACTGAGACTATTTGCTGGAATTTTGCGGGCAGAATGTTGTCCCATTTGTGTCTGATATAGGATTGTAGCTGCTCATCACAGCATTTCTAGATAATGCTCATTCTTTCCATGATAGAGCTTCAACTTGCATTTGTGAATGACAAGGAGAACTATGTTCACAGATATTGATTTCTGGAGGTGTTTCCAAGGACATGCAGTGATTTTCATTACAGAATCATGCCTGTTTTCATTTCAGTGCTGCCTGAGGAAACAAAGTTCAAAGGCTTTTAATATTGATTTATACCCTTGTCCCTAGCACACAGAGATTTCTTCAGATTCTCTGAATGTTTTGATGATATTATTTACTGTAGATGAAGAGATATTCAAAGCTTTTACAATTTTATGTTGAGGAACATTTTTCTAAAATCATTTTGTAAACTTTTTTTTTTTTACAGATTTGTAAACAACTGCCCATTTGTTTTTGAGAGACAGCTTCTCCAAGATATTCATCTAACACCCAATCGTGCTACTGGCCTGCTGCCAATTAACCTGATAAAGTTGAAAAATGTTCCTCCAACTGTTTCTTTTTTATGTTTACTTTTCCAGAATTTTTTTTCACCCTGTTCCAGCCTGTTGATTCCAATTCATTGTTTTTTTATTTATTGACTGAAGCACACTGATGCAGTGGGTAGCACTGTTATGCTACAGCTCCATGTTCCCCAGTTCCACTATATTTTCTCTATATTCTTTCTTGAATGTGCGTGGTGCCCTGCTATTAACTGATCAATTACTTTCATGTAACTATTTGTGTTATTTTCTTTTTTCTTTTTATTTATTTAACTTAAAAAAACCATATTGTTTTTATATTAGTAAATTATGCATGTGTCAGGGCAGTGACCACGCGTAGGAAACGGGAGTAACTCAATCATAGCTTGATTAAAGTTCAGAGAACAAGCAGGAGTTGAGTCGAACTACGAACCGTGACGTGAGTGCAATTCGTACTGCGGGTAGAATCCAGAATGTGGGTATAATCCGTAATGCTGGTGAATTCCAGAACAAGGGGATAATCCGTTTTACGGGTATAATCCGTAAATCAATATATTATCCGTTAGGCGAGGATAATCTGTAAGAACTGGAACCAGGAGCATGAACCAGCGGGGAATGCTGGCGTTCAGAAATCTGGTAGTATCATTTGACATGACATAGTAGATCCGACAGCGAGTGAGGTCGGAACGGGAACCTATAAAGGGGCCAGGCAATGTGGAACAGGTGTCGGTGATTAGTGCCGGGAGAGGCTGAGAGAGATCCTCGGAGGGAGGCATGGCAGGAGGATCCCTGACAGCGTTATCCTTTAATCCATTTAAAATGTTTTATGTTTATGTCCAAATGATAGCAGGCCTCTAGTTCACAGAAGCCAAACACTGCACACTCCTTAAATGACTGTAGTTGATTTGCTGAAAGGTTGCAATCATTTCAGCACCACTGTTGTGTAGTGCAAACAAGCACATGGTAAAGGGGCAGGGCAAAGGAGCAGAGCAAAGCTAGTGACTGCTGATACCTTTGGCATCTCCTTGCCCTCACAGGGAAGATGGAGGGTATAAATAAACAAAACACCTGCAGCAGATTATTTTTCCTTGTGTTAACTGTTAAATGCTTTCTGTCTCTCTATTAAAGTAACCAATAACAGGTAAAACAACAAGGTTAACCTTATTTGCAGTACCTATAAGACTACCCCAGACCTCTAGATCCTATCACTCAACACTCCCACACCACTATCCCTGGACCACAGAGCCTATTGTGGGCACCTTACCAAGCATCTTCAACAATAAAGCCAGCAGTGCTCAATACACATGCTCCATCACCCTAACACAATCTCTTAATGCTAAGAAAATAAATTAGTTCTTTTTGCAACATCCTCTATGTAATTTGTCTGTGTTTGGAGTTTGTTAATCTCTGTTCTTGAATCATCCAATGCTTGGTGTAGATGTCCTGGGGGAAGGATGCTCACTTTCAGCACTGTGCTGGACAATCTGCATTACTTTTTGCGTCTTCTTTTTTCTGGCTAAAATCTGTTGCCCTACCAGGCAGTGCTGGTTCAGATAATCAGGATGCTCTCTGCAGTACATGTGTAGAATGATTTTAAAATTTTAAGAATGTTAAGGTTCACACTTAACTTTCACAGCCATTTGAGTTAGAGGAAACACTGTGAGCTTTCAACACCATTATCTGCTACAATGTGAGAGTGGGTAGCAGATCTGTTTTAATGGAAATTTTTTTTTTTAAAAATGTAAAATTTAGTGGAGTGTTTATTTTCTTGAAAATATTTGTTGATTAATTATCTCATGTTGTGGTGTTTACCTGTAATTTGTAATGTCTTTTGTCACTGTAATAGTGTTTTACTGTTCTGATTGTTTCTGTTCTAAGGGCTTGGCTATCTTGTTTAGTGGTTTGCACATTTAGGGCTCTGAATATGTCAATGTTATGGCAAAGCTTGTAGAATGGCAGGCATACTTATCTTGAAAGCAAGATACTGTATCTACTCACTTGTTCAAACTTGCATGGAAATAAAAAACTGCTACTTGTGCAAAGCCTTGGTGCATCCTGTGAGATCCACATTATAATGCACATGCCTCAATCAGACACCATATTAAACTTTCAGACATGCTTCTGAAAAAATAAATAGTGCAACCCTTTTCCTATCTGTATTGTACACATTATCTGTCCATTCCAAATAATATTCATGCATTCATATCCACCTACATCCCTAGTGTGTATAGAATAAATCATACTAAGAAATTAAGCAAACCCCAAACTTTCTATCTGTGGTATAGAGAATTGAGTTGTCCGACAGCTGAACCTGAGTGTGTGTGTGAATCAGAGAAAAAAAAAAGTGAAAATAGACATAAATGTATAAAAATGTATACATACAGAGTTTTGTAAGAGGTGTTGTTTAAGCCATCACTGAACTTGCTCTCAAATTCATATTAAATATGCTCAGTGTTACCTTAACTCTTTATTCAAGCATGACCTATGATCTTAGTTTTCCTGTTTACTCCACCATTATATTATTTATAATTAACTTATAAACACATTTTATATTAATAAAGTTTATTTACAAATCATTGGTCAGAAATGAAACAAATGCAATACTGGGACCTTCTATGCCACCATTTGCTCATTTACGTTTACTGAAGTGAGGTGTTTGTGGGAAAGCTATAAATTCAGTATATGGAATGCATTAAGAAAATATTTAGACCACCTTTACTATTTGAAATTCTGTTATTTCCCAGTCTGATAATACAGTCATTCAAATACATAATAATAATAATAATAATAATAATAATAATAATAATAATAATAATAATAATAATAATAATAATTTTTTATTAATATGCATCCATAATGACAGTGAAAACATAATTTTAAAAATGTCTATAAATGTATTTAAAAAGAAAATAGAAAATGTAATTCTCTGGGATTTTGTTCCATTCTTCTACGCAAATCTTTTCAAGCTGGGTCAGTTTGAATGAGGACCGTCGGTCGACAGCAATTCTCATGTCTCTCCATAGATGTTTAATAGGGTTTAAATCCGGGCTCTGGCTGGGCCACTCTAGGACATTCACAGAGTTGTCCCTAAGCCAATACTGTGTTGTTTGGCTGTGGTTTGGGTCGTTGTCATGTTGGAAGGTGAACCTTCAGCCCAGTCTGAGGTCTTGAGATTTGTGGACCAGGTTTATATTGAGGATATCTCTGTACTTTGCCACATTTATCTCAACTCCAAGGAAACTTCAGTGGGTTTTGCTCTGAGGAGAAGCTTCTGTCTAGCCACTCTGCCATAAAGCTCAGATGGGTGAAGGGGTTTAATAATGGTTGCCCTTCTTCAACTTTGTCCTATCTACACACAGGATCTTTGGAGCTCAGTCAGTGGGATCATTGGGTACCCTTTCAGGAACTCGAGCTTAACTCAAGTCATTAAAGCTTTGAGAATGCTTCTGCGTTGTCTGCGCTCTAAATCATGTGTAATCAGTTCAATGAAAGCGCTAACCAGTGCTAGCTTATGTTTGTTCATAAATCACTCTATGTGTATGTGTCTATTGTAAGTTTACAAGTTTACCATTTATTGGTAAATGTCCGAAAAAAATATAAAAATGAAGTGATTAAGAACCGAAGCATTCCCTTTGTTTATGCGTTCCTCCCTGCCCCGCTTTGGGGGGAGCCTTATCTTTCCAAATAAACCAGGATTAGCAGCAGTGGATGCGTTTGTGATTTGTTATTACAATAATTGTGTAAGTACTGCATTTTTTTATGCATGTTGTTTGTGTGTACTGCTTACAAAATTTCAGCAAATACATTTGTTATACATTTTTCATTGAAACACAGTGATCTAAAATCGCTTGAGACTTAGACTTTTAATGATGTATAGTTAGCCATGGTTACTCTTGTCCCTTTTTTTAAAATCTATTGCTAAACATTAACACATCCAAACAATGGGATATCGGTCGTGCTGGCGCAATGCTGAAGGCTAAAAGGTTAAGAAAACATTAGGAAGATTTTGAGAGCTGCAACAGGTCTCAAAATAGTCGGGACAGGGCCACTTTTACCATTGTGTAGCGTTTTTTACATTCCGTATACATTTTGAGAACTGAGGAGGCCAGTTGCTGAAGTTTTGGGAGAGGAATGTTGTCCCATATGTGTCTAATACAGGATTTTAGCTGCTCAATAGTTCTAGGTAAGATATACCTTTATTCGTACAACAGTGGGGAAATTTCTAAGGTGTTCTATGTTTGATTTTTTTTCATGATGCTCCCAATGTTTTAAAATAATGAAAGGTCTAGACTGTAGAAAGGCCACTTTAGCAGCCAGACTCTTTTACTACAAAGTTATGCTATAATAACAGATGCAGTATACAGTTAGTATTGTCTCGCTCAAATATGCAAGGCCTTCCCTTTCTGGGACGTTTTTACACATGCCTTCTTCATGTCTTTGCTTGACAGGGATTTAACCTGCATTTGTGAATTAGATGCGAAACTGTTTTCACAGAAAATGATTTCTGAAGGTGTTAATGAGCCCATGCAAGGATTTATTCACAAGCATTCAATATTCATTTTTGCCCTTGTCCCTTGTGCACAGAGATTTCTCCAGATTATTTGAAACTTTTGATATTATGTACAGTAAATTATGAGATATTCAACTGTTTTGCAATTTTATGTTGAGGAACATTATTCTGAAATTGTTCCACAAGGTCTTTCAAGGATTGGTGAAATTCTGCCCAGCTTTACTTCTGAGAGACTCTGCCTCTCTAAAACACACTATTTATACCCAATAATCCTACTGACCTGTTGTCAATTAACCTAATTAGTTGCAAAATATTTCTCAAACTGTTAAATTTTAATAACCCTTACTTTTTCCAGACTTTTGTTGCCCCCATTACAAAAAAAAACCCTTACTTTTTCCTTTAAACTATATATTTTCTCAGTTTTAACATTTGGTTTTCTATGTTGTACTCTGAATAAAATATGGGTTTATAAGATGTGCAAAACATTGCATTCTGTTTTTATTACATTTTAAATAATGTCCCAACTTTTTTTTTTATTAAAATTGTATTTTTTATCACATTTTTGTTGACTCATTCTTGTCTTTCTTTTTTCTAGTCATTCGCAGATCACCTGATCTATTGCCTGTTTATGGTTCATAAGTTTGGATTTGGACTTGTCTGTCTGTTTACAAATAAAATGCACTTACAATGCACTTGCAGCCTCGTATACCAATATTATTTGCCATATATCCATTGCTCCTGTCATTTGTAGCCTGATTATGTTTTGATCCTTGCGTCTATGATCATTTTATATAGACTGTTTCAAGATTGCCAATAATGCTTTTCTGTATATGGCTTCAAAACCTTCTCCTGACTACAGTGGGCTATACTCAGGTTTACACAATGCCATCAATTCATAAAAGAATGCACCAATATTCATATTAAATATGTTTCCAGATCAAAAGTATTGAACAAAGCATATAAAACATTCCTATGAAATAGCCTGCAGTGATTTTTAAACATGTGCATGTGTGTTTAAAAAATTTTCAAAGTATTTTAAAATTGCCAAGGTATGCATAAATGCATGTGTGTGTGATTGAGAGAAATTAAAATGAAGAGGTTCTATTAAAGATTAAAACTGGCCTCAGTCTCTAGTGAGAGTTTTTTTTTTTTTTTTCCGTCTGATTGTTAGGATCAGATTTACATAAGAAGACAATATTCAAGAACACATCAGGAAAAGCTCAATAGTCCTTCACTTCTACCACTCAACAAGACACAAACACACATGCGAACACTAAGACGAGCTGTGCTTCCAGATCTGCATGAACTCCCTTGTCATTGTGATGAATATCATTATTCATTTGCATCACAGCGATCAAAGGCCTGTAATATAAGCAAAGACGCAGCGAAACACGTTACACCAGCTCTCCTTAAACACTTCATAAGCAATTAGGGCCACGGCACTGTTTGCTAATGATCACTGAACTTCTGCAGCTGCTGCACTCTCATAATAGCCTTCATCATCTCTATATCTGGTCTATCCAACAGAGCCACATTAGACATGTTTTTAGGGCAGGATGCTTTGTCATGTTGGATTTGATGAGTGAATTAAATGAATTCTTTACTTGAACTGAATTTAGCTGTCATACAGTACCAGGTCAGTAAACAAATGAAAATGCTTGAACTGCAAACTCTAAATCGTTTTAACAAGTTTAAATCAAATAACAGTAAAATGCTTACAGTACAATTTCACAAAGTACGCTAATAGGCCGTTGAATTCTTAAAAATATCAAAGAAAATGGACCATCTTTAATTTTCTTTGATACTTTTACATTTAATTTTGGCATAAATGGTATTGTGCTGATGACACATCGCTGTAAAAAAAAGTCAGGCAATCACATATGCAATCCAAAAAAGTTAACTAAACAGAGCAGTGGGATACACTATGCAAGGCTTTGTAATGCAGTTAAATGTAGCCTGATTTGCCAAGGTTACTTGGGTGCTGAGACCCTTCATGTACAGAATTGTGACATGGACTGTCATCCGAATTCAAAATTACTTAAAGAAAAATGTAAATATAAAAAGTTACTGTGGGGAACTGTTGTGGTCAAGGCTAAAAATTGAATCAGGCACATGTTTTTACAAACAGATCAATAATGCTTAAGACTGTTGTTGTGATTTGTTGAAATATGGGGAGAAAAGCCACTGCCAGGTGGGACCACTGATGCTGGAGAATGTGCTAGCATAGGTTATTGCAAGCACAATAGGGATAAGGCTTGAACATCTAAAAATGTTACTCAGTGGGGCCACCATCCACTGGCATAAACAGGAGATTTTTAAGACTCACTCCATTAGCTGCTAAACAGTCCTTTCTCTTTAGCTGTCTACTGAAAATGTTAAATATGACTTCAAACATTTGTATTCATAGACGAACCAAAAAATAATGTAAAAAAAAGTAAACAATGTAAAATTTCAAGAAAGATTTTGTAAATAAAAAAAAATTAAAAAAATCTAACACAACAGATCTTTTTCATCAACTTAGAGCTAGGAAACAGCACATGAATAAAAGCAGATTATTTGGTGCAAAAATGCATATGCATATTGCAGATATTAATGTAGTAGAATCAATAGTCTTAAAATTCTTAATTTCTTCAAGCATGGAATGTGAATAGCACTATGCAGATAGTTATGGAAGAGGGGATATTGGCCCAGTACAATGCTAGTTTGTTGTTTTAGTAGGCACAATATAATCTAAAAGATAATGCCTGAGGTAAACAATATGGATAGAAATAGCAGCTTTCTTTTTTTAAATAAAAGGCGAATACTGAACTGCAGATATGAGCTACAGACATGCACTTTTCCAACCATCAAGAGGAAGCCTTCCCCCGATTGCCAACATTAGTCATTCCTTTTACAGTTATTTCCTGTGCTGTGCACTTCCTTAGGCCCATTGCAAAGGATTGCTTATGCTTTTGGATATTTTTTTTTTTTTTACTGCCTGTTAAATGTTTATCAACCTTTGCCTAACCTCTGACCAAATCTTTGCCTACTGTTTTGTATTTGTATGTTACATTTCTTGGCAAATTGATTCGAACCCAGCCTCAGTTTGAGTTTGTTCCAAAATACTGTGGCAGATCTTAATACATTAGAAGTTTCACAACTTCTAAGTACCAGAGTGAAGTTTTTTCATAGTTTTCAAAATCTGGTCATACTTTTTGCTTCACAAAGAAGAAACCGACTATAGCAGGAAACGTAGAAGAATATATAAAGCCCGAAGCCAGAACTTCTTCAATGTAGTTCTCCATAACATGAGGTACACAAAGTTATAACCTTGATTTGGAAAGAGCAGTATTTGGCACAAGTTCAACTGTGTGATCCCAAGGACAGTGAAATTGGGTTACTTTGGCCTTGTTAAATATCTCAGCAAACCCTGCATTCTCTTCTGCCATTTCGTTTAATCTAAAACCTTCAGGCTATTTAGACTTGTAGAGAAACATGGCAGAGTGATTTCAAACATAATCAGAATAAGAAAGGATTTCACTGAAAGGTATACTCATGAACACATGGAATTTGGTGACTAGCTTCTAGATACAGAAATACTTAAATGCAGAAATAAGAGTTTATACACAATGTGTTGTCAGAATGACATGCAGTATTTAAAGATCTTATATACAGATGGCAGAAGAAGTGTTTAGAAATTTGTGGCAGTGTACAGTGCATCCGGGAAAGTATTAAAGGGCTTCACTTTTTCCACATTTTATGTTACAGCCTTACTCCAAAATTGATTAAATTCATTATTTTCCTGATAATTCAACAAACAATACCCCATAATGAGGACGTGAAAGAAGTTTGTTTGAAATCTTTGCAAATGTATTTAAAATAAAAAAATTCAAAAATCACATGAACATAAGTATCTATGGCCTTTTCCATGACACTTAAAATTTAGCTCAGATGCATCCTGTTTCTGCTGATCAAATTCAGTTAATTGGACATTATTTGGAAAGGCACACACCTGTCTATATGAGGTCCCACAGTTAACATTGCATGTCTGAGCCCACACCAAGCCATGAAGTCCAAGGAATTGTCAGTAGACTTCCGAGACAGGACTAAGGCACAGATTTGGGGAAGGGTACAGAAAAATTTCTGGAGCATTGAAGGCCCCAATGAGCACAGTGTCCTCCATCATCTGTAAATGGAAGAAGTTTGGAACCCCCAGGACTTCTCCTAGAGTGGGTCGCCCGGCCAAACTGAAAGATCGGGGAGAAGGGCCTTAGTCAGGGACGTGACAAAGAACCCAATGGTCACGTTGAAAGAGTTTGCTAAAAAGGCAGCTGAAGGAACTTTCAGACCATAAAAATTAAAGATTGAAAACTTCGGCCTGAATGACAAGCGTCATTGGAGAAACCCAGGCACCACTCACCACCTGGCCAATACCATCCCTACAGTGAAGCATGGTGGTGGCAGCATCGTATTGTGGGAATGTCCTTAAGTGGCCCAGCCAGAGCCCAGACTTGAACCCGATTAAACATCTCTGGAGAAATCTGAAAATGGCAGTCCAACCTGATGGAGCCTAAGAGGTTCTGCAAAGAAGAATGGGGAAACTGTGTATTTGATGTTAATTTTCATGTGTATTTTATGTTTAATAAATTTGCAAAGATTTCAAACACACTTTTTTAAGATTGTCATTATGGGATGTTGTTTGTAGAATTATTCAGGAAAATAATGAATTTAATCCATTTTGGAATAAGGGTGTAACATATCAAAATGTGGAAAATATGAAGCGCTGTAAATAGTTTCTGGATGCACTGTTGAACAAGGGGCGGTCAAGTCAAACTGGGATTTGAAATTTTAAAAGTCTAAAAATGGATGCTAGCGTAGCTGTACTAGATACAGTTTGATGACCTAATTTTCTCCAATTAAAAATAGCCATAAATATATAAATGTTGGTGTTGTTTTTCTAGAGATCATGTAATCAGTGGTGGAAAGGTTTGAGACACTATAGACACTATAGATGACTTGATACCCCAGATCATATTGCACCTATGACCAGTAAAAATTGTATAACTTTGTTCCAGTAGCAGAGTATGCCCAGAATTCCCACACTAATTCTTTTATTGGACATGCTCCTCTTTAATATGTTCTGGGCTGCCAATTCAGTAAACCCTCAATGGTACCACTGGTAGGTTGTGCGAGGAAAAGCAAAAGGATGTGAATTAGTGCCCATGTCAGACTCCAACATTTTATCTGGGCCCAGTGAATTCAAGCCAGGTACATAGGTTATTTTTGTATTCCAAAGAAAAATAATCCTGTGACCTACAAGATGGAGCTTCCCACACACTAGCCCCTATCTCCTTCATTCTGTAAGGCATTGGCAAAAGATGCACTCAGCCAAAACTCCAGAGGTAGTCTTCTCCTGAATATTGTCTCATACCTTCTAAAGTTGCTGTTTATAGGGTTAAAAGCTAAGCCCTTCTATAGGCCAATTGCGCCATTGCATCATTGCAATTTCTTTATTATTTTGACTCAACTGCCTGGACCGTTTGCATGTTAATCTGCCTGCCCTTTCTCCATGTCTTTTCCTGCTATTTTGGATTTGTTCATGAAAATCTTCTGCAAATAGATTTCAACCCATCTCGACTCTGAGTTTGTCACAATATGCAAGTAGTACTATCAGTAGTGTAAATATAAAGTGTGAACAGCAGCAGTTCTAGAAGATGGGTTATAGAGCTAGAGAAAGTATTTAACACAAATCAGTATATATTCTATGCTTAAATAAAAATGTTACCAATTCATTACAAGCCCTGTTAAAAACTGTTCACAACTGCTTTTAAAGCATTTTGCATGATTTGTATTTAAATTAATTACGGAATTAAGTAAGAAATTACTAATATGAAAATCTAAACACATTATTCAGCTTATTGGTTGTTTCTGCCTGTGATTTTTTTGTTTTTTTTGTTGACTTTGAATATGAATTTTGTCTTTTCTTTACTTCTTTTACTAGCTGTGGTGGGTAGCTATGGTGGTGACTGATTAATTTTCATGATCATGATCATTTACTATATATTTTTTCTGCTTAATAGCTTTGTAGTTAATGCAATCAATTACCAATATTAGTTCAATTTTGTGATTATGTCCCCATTTCTTTCAACATACCAAGCTAACTTCCATTTCATCCAAACACAGGCTGCAGTTCCTTGTCTTCCTTGTACAGGGGTACTGTGTAAATGATAGTAAGTTTATAGTGTGCCCCTGCAAAGTCATGACATAAAGATGCATTGGAGGATCATGAGCTGATATTAGTATACCAATAGTTAATATTGGGTTCATCATTCTTGGCCCTTCCAAATAAAGATGTGACAAAAAGATGCATTAACAGATCATGAGCAGATGTTAATGAAGCAATAGCCAATGAGCTAATAATGTTACATTAAACATTAAACATGGTGCCCAGCAGCAATATGGAGACTATGTGTAGTTCTGGCAAGCAGTACCTACCCTTTGCACATATTTAACTAAGAGAGACCAAAAAAGGAATATCTGCAGTCTTACTCATTTAAAAGGTTCTGAGAGTAAAACATTCATTTAAGTTGCTGAGGGCACTACACATTAATAATCCTGTGTCTAGCATAGTACACGTGTGAATTATTTTGTTTTGTCACTTTTTCCTGTGACAGGAAAAGGTAGCAGACACTGCCTTTTCGTCCTCCTAAATAGCAGAGGCTAAAAAAATAGCATACAATAAAGGGTTAGGGTACCTTCTGCTGGGGCTCACTAGAGCCACACAAAAAAGTAGGTACTTAACTCTTTTTAATTTGGATTGTATCTCTTCACACATTGCACCCACACTAAGCCAGAAACACTTTTCTGCAAGTTTCCTTTACAAAACATTTAGACAGAGTGAGCTGCAACAGTCAAAATCAGTTTTTGTCAAAGTCAAAGTCAAAGGGGGAGTAAGTGCCACCTTCTAATCCTAAAAAGTAAATGTATCTAAACAGAAAAACACATGTCTCCACCTGTGAAGGGTCAGGATTCCTTCACAACTAATACACAGAGAAAGTGTGTTTCCCCCCTATCCGCATTCAGAGTGAGATGCCTCAGCCAAAATAAGGTACTTACTGCTTTGGAAACTCCCCATGCATTCTTGGCTTTGGTGCAGGCACTGTGAGTTAAGTTTGTGCTTTATTGCTTTCCAGTACCAAGCAGATCCTAGCTTTTAGTCTGGTGCTACAGAATGTGGGGTGTGGTTACTTTGCAGAGTCACCATGGGTGCTGTGTAGGGTGATGTGCATGGTGAGATTAAACCTTTGTTCAGTCCTCCAGTGCCCTTACTCTAAATACCAAGGCTAAGAAGGCTGTATCCCCCTTACAGAAAAAAAGTAGGTACATTTGCCCATCTGTCCACAAGATGGACTGCTTGGTGGTGGTATGCTTCTTTTCAGTGCAGGCAAGGTAAAGGGAGTTATGTGTAAGATGAGTGAGAGTTATCTACCTGCACACTGCACTATGCAGAGGTTTAATGTGGGTGTAGATAGACACTGGTAATTGGGTACCTGCTGATCAATAAAATCTTAGCGGAACACCTTTAAATGACTTGTGTAGTCCAATAAAAATAAGCCAAATAAGTCTTGCTCAATCAAAAAAAAAAAATTAAAAGTAAAAACAAAAAAAATGGTGCTCAATATTGGTGCAGATGCCACATAGGGAAAAACACACTTTTTATATTCTTGGATATTTTGGTGTAAGAAGCATGCCCACCACATTAGTGCAATTAGAAACACTCCCCATATGATGCCCACACTTAGATGGAGCCTTTGCATAGAGCCATTTAAAGCCATAAATGGATGTGCCTGCCCTCACACCCAAAGAATGTTTGGAAAACAAGATTGTGGCAAGATTTAGTGACCTCCTGTAGCTCGGGTGGCAGTCACACCTGCTAAAAAATAGCTAAGGCAAAAAAGGAGTGGTGCTTACTGACATTAATCAGAGACCTACAAACAGCAGGTAGATAAGTAGCCTCACCTTATTTCTTCGGAGAGGTTGTGTGTCAGGTGAGATTCTATAACCCTTTTTTGGCTTCCCAGTGCCCTCCAATAAACTTTTCAGGTATGAGGTAGACCTAAAAACACAAGCAATAAAGTGTGCACACCCCACACAGTTCTGACTCCATGATTCTGAGGAGTGAGGGAGGATTTTTGTAACTCTGGATGAGCACCAATCTATTGTATATTTAGGCTGTTGAAGTCACATCAATGTTGACCGTTGACCACAAATGCCATAGATTCACGGTTTGTACTATTTTCATATACAGTAAATCAGATTTTTCAAATCTGAGGATTAGGGAAGGATTATTGTGCCTCTTGCAGAACCACACTCCAGTGTATGTTCCAGATGAATCAGGTGTACACAGTGTCATGGTGATATAAAAGTTAAGAAGACTCTGTATAAATTCATCCAGCTTTGAAAAGAGGTATTCTATTAAAGAAAAAAAAAACATCTCACTGGTTTCTATAAAAAGTGAACTGGTTTCAGATAGAGAACAATTTTATAGTATGTACTTAGTAACCATAATATATCATTTTTATTGCACTAAACCAATATCTCCTGATTTTTTAATAAGTCAGAATGTAATATTATGTTTATATCTTTAGCTTCAGGTGACATCATCTACTGTATGTCTGTTCTACAAGCTAAAGCATGGTTGTGGTAGTATCAGTTTGTAAGGATGTGTTTTAATTAGCAAACACTGAAAAAAGACAAGAGGGATGGGAGCCATTCCTGGAAGAAAACATGTTCCAATTTGCAAACCTGATAGAAAGAACCCGTATAAAGCTTACAGCAAAGCTGAAAAGTGTGCAGGGTGTAAACATGCAAGGTACTCTAAAAATAATTTAGTGTTTTTAGTAAAGCAAATCATTAAACATTACATTTAACATTTCCTGCAAACCTATAGTCCTCCCATTTTAGAGGACCAAACAAATTGGACAAGTTTGCTGTTTGCTATTGCTGTTGTATAAAAAAGGACTGTGTTAGTGCCAAAATAGCAAGCCATCATAAGGAAGATACATTTTTTATGATAAACTGATTTATCAGTTCCTGAAATGGATTCAGATTCTAGAGAAATAATGTAGCTTATATATATTAAAACCACATTTTTGTAGAGTATACCTGCTTTATGTCTAGCTGAATATTTACACATATGGCTATAGTTGTAATAAAGCCTTACAAATAATTTGTAAATGTTTATATTTAGGCTACCTTTTAGCCTTATCTGGTCGGTCTGTCTGCAAAGAACAGGATCCAGTTATGCTATTCATTACATGTTAAACAATTTTTGGAAATCAGCAGACTTTTATAGACAGTATGGTGGTGTCAAAAGTTTATTTTTCAAATTCTTGGGGTAACCACACTTTTTAAATGTTTTAAATTTCACAATTTGATTTCAGTGTGCAAATTTCAGATAAAAAAGAAAATAAACTACAGCTTCCCAGGCTTTTGCACATACATATTTTTTTGCTCTAGAGATCAACTGCAACAAACACATCCTCAAGTTCACCCAGAGTAATGTTGACGTTTACAGCCCTTCGATATTGGCAGTTTTGCAAACAGTGCAGTGTTCTGTGTAGTTCTTCTGTGCATCTCCACTTTATTGAGAAGAAAGTCTATTTGTATGCAAATATAAGTAACCCTAAAGCATGCACCAGGGCCAATTTCATTATTTTCTTAAAAAAAAAAAAAAAAACTTAAATAATACTATGAATAAAAAGTAGCTGTAATAAACAAATAGCCAATAAACTACAGTCTAATTAGTGAAGCAGTCTCCCCTATTATAAATGGTATAAGTTGTTATCTGACCCCGCCAGTTGAAATTGTGGAAAGCTCGCAAAGCTCTCTAGGGTCTGTATATACATCATGATATACAGTGAGGAAAATAAGTATTTGAACACCCTGCTATTTTGCAAGTTCTCCCACTTAGAAATCATGGAGGGGTCTGAAATTGTCATCGTAGGTGCATGTCCACTGTGAGAGACATAATCTAAAAAGAAAAATCCAGAAAACACAATGTATGATTTTTTAACTATTTATTTGTATGATACAGCTGCAAATAAGTATTTGAACACCTTAGAAAGTCAATGTTAATATTTGGTACAGTAGCCTTTGTTTGCAATTACAGAGGTCAAACGTTTCCTGTAGTTTTTCACCAGGTTTGCACACACTGCAGGAGGGATTTTGGCCCACTCCTCCACACAGATCTTCTCTAGATCAGTCAGGTTTCTGGCCTGTCGCTGAAAAACACGGAGTTTGAGCTCCCTCCAAAGATTCTCTATTGGGTTTATGTCTGGAGACTGGCTAGGCCATGCCAGAACCTTGATATGCTTCTTACAGAGCCACTCCTTGGTTATCCTGGCTGTGTGCTTCGGGTCATTGTCATGTTGGAAGACCCAGCCTCGACCCATCTTCAATGCTCTAACTGAGGGAAGGAGGTTGTTCCCCAAAATCTCGCAATACATGGCCCCGGTCATCCTCTCCTTAATACAGTGCAGTCGCCCTGTCCCATGTGCAGAAAAACATCCCCAAAGCATGATGCTACCACCCCCATGCTTCACAGTAGGGATGGTGTTCTTGGGATGGTACTCAGCATTCTTCTTCCTCCAAACACGTTTATTGGAATTATGACCCAAAAGTTCTTTTTTTGTCTCATCTGACCACATGACTTTCTCCCATGACTCCTCTGAATCATCCAAATGGTCATTGGCAAACTTAAGACGTGCCTGGACATGTGCTGGTTTAAGCAGGGGAACCTTCCGTGCCATGCATGATTTTAAACCATGACGTCTTAGTGTATTACCAACAGTAACCTTGGAAACGGTGGTCCCAGATCTTTTCAGGTCATTGACCAGCTCCTCCCCTGTAGTTCTGGTCTGATTTCTCACCTTCCTTAGGATCATTAAGACCCCACGAGGTGAGATCTTGCATGGAGCCCCAGTCCGTGGGAGATTAACAGTCATGTTTAGCTTCTGCAATTTTCTAATGATTGCTTCAACAGTGGACCTTTTTTCACCAAGCTGCTTGGCAATTTCCCCGTAGCCCTTTCCAGCCTTGTGGAGGTGTACAATTTTGTCTCTAGTGTCTTTGAACAGCTCTTTGGTCTTGGCCATGTTAGTAGTTGGATTCTTACTGATTGTATGGGGTGGACAGGTGTCTTTATGCAGCTAACGACCTCAAACGGGTGCATCTAATTTAGGATAATAAATGTAGTGGAGGTGGACATGTTAAAGGCAGACTAACAGGTCTTTGAGGGTCAGAATTCTAGCTGATAGACAGGTGTTCAAATACTTATTTGCAGCTGTATCATACAAATAAATAGTTTAAAAATCATATATTGTGATTTCTGGATTTTTCTTTTTAGATTATGTCTCTCACAGTGGACATGCACCTACGATGACAATTTCAGACCCCTCCATGATTTCTAAGTGGGAGAACTTGCAAAATAGCAGGGTGTTCAAATACTTATTTTCCTCACTGTATATGAGTGGTGGGCATGGAGGGCAAGCAAAACCTTCTCTGCTGGCCTAAACACTATCAGAAGCACTGACCTACATTTACAACCTAAATTCTAATATTTGTTCCATGAAATTGTATTATTTTATTCCCAACAGTCTATTACCTTTATTTCGTAGCGTTTCTCTTGGCTGCACTGTTTACAGTACATGTATGTGGATGTTAGATTTTGTGTCCAATCAGATTTTAGCCTCTATGTGGTCCAATGTCAATCTAATCTGCCTAGGGCCTTCAAAGTCAGTACTGCTGGCCTTTTACCATAGAGAATATTACCAATGGGTCTGTTTCTTTAACCAATTAGATTTCAAATTTGCCTGGCCCAGAATAGCGTCAGCATTTTTCCGTCCTCTCATTAGTTGGTCAGAGAGAAACTGTTACAGCCAAGTTCGACTGGCAAAACACATCTGTAGTGCTCTGCACACATTAATACATCAGAGTTAGAATTTTTTATGCCTAAAGAGGAAGAGAAATTGATTTAGTCACGGACATACTTAAAAATACATTTTCAAGAAAAGCTAGATATCGTGAGGAGAGTTCGGCCAACCACGAAGTTAGCTAGCTGGTCTCAGCCCGGGAAAGGGTTTGTTCACCACTTCCAGACCAGTGCCTACGAGCAGTACCACTGGATTATAGCCTCTGAAGAGCGGTGCAAATTATAAGTATGCGTCTCTGGTGAGTAGGTTGTTTTTAATATAATTTTTTTGATGTTTTTGTCATGTTATTAGACAAATATTGATTCTGAACTGCTCTAGATGATCTCTCTCTCTCTCTGTAATGCCACGCATTGTTAATTGCGTCGTGATAGTGGTGGTATTAAGGAGTGGATGAAGTCGGGTAAGTCCCCACTGAAGGCCCAGCTACTAAATGCATGGCCCGTTTTACATTTAAGTTTCTGCCCCTATGACACAAAGGCAGTTAAACAGACAGTCTCTGGTCTCTCCATTTAACTTGGCTGAAATTGGCTCCAGTACGTCTGGGTGTAATGTGCCCCCACACACAAGCATACAAACCTAAGGACATTTTCTTTATTTAAGCAGTAATAAAGTGTTCAAAACTCTGTATAATATATGCATGTGTTGTATGTATTCCCCCTTTATCATATCATCCTAGCTATGACTCTGTATTGACATAGTTACACTTTAAAGGCTTATGTCCAGGTATATTAATGTACCTCTGCCTTAATGCTGTCTTTTCCTTTCATCCTTGATATAAAAATTATCTGCTCTTTTTTTCTTAATGTGGTTGCTATGTGGTTGTAAAGGGTACCATACTGCTTTTAATACACTTTGGATGAAACTTTATCAGTTCTCCAGACCAGCCATAAACATGCAAGCAGGCAATGAACGGAGACAAAGAAAATTTTTCCCTCGCAAAAGTTCATGTATTGGCCATTCCACCGAGGGTGGGTGTGGCTAGGGGACCTTTAAATGACCTAGACACCCACCAATCGTGGCTCAAACCCGCCTTTAAATCGGGATTCAAACACTTTGAGACATATCTTCCGGCAGCTTTACCTTCAAGAGCATTGCCAAGAACTTCCTCTTAACGGACTCATCAATAATCTCCTTTGTCTACGGCATCTGGACTCTTGTTCAGAAGCAAAGCCAATGCATGTAACCGTTTACCAACTATCCAGATGCGGGTATAAGTTCAAGCCCTTTTATAAAGGTGAATTTTGATTCTGTGATGATTCTCATTAGCTTGTGGTCAATTGAGGTTAAACTTGCCATTCCTTTCTCTTCCTTTCCTCTCTTTCTTCTCTCTTTCTCTCTCCATTTTCCTAATTTTGCTTTCTGAGGCACAGCACGAGGACTCAACTTCTTTGATGGACCCTTGCGAGGCCTGTTCCGAATGGAACCACTCTTGGAAAACCTTTGTATGACCACTGTACTGTAATTCAATTTCAGGGTGTTACAGATCTTCTTGAAACCATGGCCAATTTTGTGGAAAGCAACCATTCTAATTCTAAAATCTTTAGAGAGGTCTTTGTCATGAGGTGCCATGTGGTTAGTATAAGAGAATTGTACTCAAAGCACCAAATTGTTCTAATACAAGATACACAAATTTGTATGGTCCTGTCAAGCAGACAAAAACATGAACATGATAAATAAAACATGTGCCTTGCAAATTTAAGTGACGTACAGCTGTTATCACTAAGGTGATACTCACTTTTGTTGTCAGCTATTTTGAAATTTATGGATGTATGTTGAGCTTTGTTTTTAGAGGACAGTAAATCTTTACTGCTGTAGAAGCTGCACATTGACTCTAAAATATTAAAAAGTTTCTAAAAGTTTAATTTCTATAGTATTGTTCCTTGAGAAGATATACTAAATTTGGTGGCTAAAATGTGAGAGGTATGCTCACTTTTGTGAGATACTGTGTGTGTATATATATATATATATATATATATATATATATATATATATATATATATATATATATATATATATATATATATATATATATATATATATATATATATATATATATATATATATATCTTCTTCTTCTTCTTTTTCTTTCGGCTGCTCCCATTAGGGGTCGCCACAGCGGATCATCCGTCTCCATACCACCCTGTCCTCTATATCTGCCTCTTTTACACCAACTACCTGCATGTCTTCCCTCACCACATCCATGAACCTCCTCCTTGGCCTTCCTCTTTTCCTCCTACCTGGTGGCTCCATCTTCAGCATTTTTCTACCAATATAATTCATGTCCCTTCTCTGCACATGTCCAAACCATCTCAATCTCGCCTCCCTCACCTTGTCACCACAACATCCTACATGTGCTGTCCCTCTAATAAACTCATTTCTAATCTTGTCCATCCTCGTCACTCCCAACGAAAACCTCAACATCTTCAGCTCTGCTACCTCCAGCTCCACCTCCTGTCTTTTACTCAATGCCACTGTCTCTAATCCATACAACATCGCAGGTCTCACCACAGTCCTATAAACTTTCCCTTTCATTCTTGCAGATACCCTACTATCACAAATCACTCCTGTCACTCTTCTCCACCCACTCCACCCTGCCTGCACTCTTTTCTTTACTTCCCTAACACACTCTCCATTACTTTGCACTGTTGACCCCAGGTACCTGAACTCCTCCACCTTCTTCACCTCTTCACCCTGCAACCGCATCACTCCACTGCCCCCCCTCTCATTCACACACATGTACTCTGT
Source organism: Silurus aristotelis (assembly GCF_946808225.1). Taxonomy (NCBI): domain Eukaryota; kingdom Metazoa; phylum Chordata; class Actinopteri; order Siluriformes; family Siluridae; genus Silurus; species Silurus aristotelis. The sequence goes on from NC_139583.1 coordinate 22,376,761, forward strand.
CTTACTCCTACTGACTTTCATTCCCCTTCTCTCCAGCGCATATCTCCACCTCTCCAGGCTCTTCTCAACCTGCTCTCTACTCTCACCACAAATCACAATATCATCTGCAAACATCATAGTCCAGGGAGACTCCTGTCTGACCTCGTCCGTCAACCTGTCCATCACCACTGCAAACAGGAAAGGGCTCAGGGCCGATCCTTGATGTAGTCCAACCTTCACGCTGAACCAGTCTGTCGTACCTACTGCACACTTTACTGCCGTCACACTGTCCTCATACATGTCCTGCACCACCCTCACATACTTCTCTGACACACCTGACTTCCTCATACAATACCACAACTCCTCTCTCGGCACCCTGTCGTACGCTTTCTCTAAATCCACAAATACACAATGCAGCTCCTTCTGTCCTTCTCTATACTTCTCCATCAACATCCTCAAAGCAAATAAGGCATCTGTGGTGCTCTTCCTCGGCATGAAACCATACTGTTGCTCACAGATGGTCACCTCTTCTCTCAGCCTGGCTTCCACTACTCTTTCCCATAACTTCATGGTGTGACTGATCAACTTAATTCCCCTGTAGTTACTGCAGGTTTGCACATCTCCCTTATGCTTAAAGATCGGTACCAGCACACTCCTTCTCCATTCCTCAGGCATCCTCTCCCCTTCCAGAATCCTGTTAAACAATCTGGTTAAAAACTCCACTGCCATCTCTCCTAAACATCTCCACGCTTCTACCGGTATGTCATCTGGTCCAACCGACTTTCCATTCTTCATCCTCTTAATCGCTGCTCTCACTTCCTCCTTACTAATCCTATCTACATCCTGCTTCACCAACTCCACATCCTCCAACCTTCTCTCTCTCTCTGATTTTCCTCATTCATCAGCTGCTCAAAATACTCCCTCCATCTTCTCAACACACTCTCCTCACTAGTCAACACATTTCCCTCTCCATCCTTTATTGCTCTAACTTGCAGTACATCCTTCCCAGCTCGGTCCCTCTGCTTGGCCAATCGGTATAAATCCTTTTCTCCTTCCTTAGTGTCCAACCTCTTATACAGTTCCTCATATGCCTTTTCCTTGGCTTTCGCCACATCCCTTTTAACCTGCTGCCGCATCTCCTTGTACTCCTGCCTACTTTTCTCATCACTCTGTCGATCCCACTTCTGTTTTGCCAATCTCTTTCCCCTAATGCTCTCCTGCACTTCCTCATTCCACCACCACGTCTCCTTGTCTTGCTTTCTATTTCCAGATGTCACACCAAGTACTTTTCTAGCTGCCTCCCTCATCACTCCTGCGGTAGTTGCCCAATCATCCGGCACCTCTTCACCACCACCAAGCCCCTGTCTGACCTCTTCCCTGAACCTCACACTACACTCTTCCTCCTTCAGTTTCCACCATCTTATTCTTCTTTCAAACCTTACTTTCCTCCTCTTCTTCTTCGCCTCCAAAACCATCCTACAGACCACCATTCGATGCTGTCTAGCTACACTGTCCCCCGCCAACACCTTACAGTCTCCAATCTCCTTCAGGTTGCATCTCCTACACAGAAGATAATCCACCTGTGTGCACCTTCCTCCACTCTTATATGTCACCCTATGATCCTCCTTCTTCTTAAAATACGTGTTCACCACTGCCATTTCCATCCTTTTAGCAAAATCTACCACCATCTGCCCTTCCACATTCCTCTCCTTAAAACCATACCTACCCATCACCTCCTCATCACCTCTGTTCCCTTCAACTACATGCCCATTAAAGTCTGCCCCAATCACCAATCGTTCTTTCCTAGGTACACCATCTACCACTTCATCTAATTCACTCCAGAATCTTTCCTTCTCCTCCATCTCACAGCCAACTTGTGGAGCATAGGCACTGATGACATTTATCATCATCCCTTCAACTTCCACCTTCACGATCATCACCCTATCAGAAACTCTCTTCACCTCCACTACACTCTTACTGTACTCTTCCTTCAGAATCACCCCTACACCATTTCTCTTCCCATCCACACCATGATAAAACAGTTTAAACCCACCTCCAATGTTCCTGGCCTTACTCCCTTTCCACTTGGTCTCCTGAACACACAACACATCTACCTTTCTCCTCTCCATCATATCAGCTATCTCTCTCCCTTTACCCGTCATAGTACCAACATTTAAAGTACCAACCCGAACCTCTACTCTCCTACACTGCTCCTTTTCCTGCCGTCTCTGTAGACGCCTTCCTCCTCTCCTTCTCCTCCTTCGGCCAACAGTAGCCCAATTTCCACCGGTACCCTGTCGGCTAACGATACCTGTGGCGGTCGTTGTTAACCCGGGCCTCGACCGATCCGGTATGAAATTCTCATTTGTGATCCGCATATTTGATTTGGCACATGTTTTACGCTGGATGCCCTTCCTAACGCAACCCTCCCCATTTACCCGGGCTTGGGACCGGCACTAAGAGTACACTGGCTTGTGCCCCCCTAATGGCTGGGTTATATATATATATATATATATATATATATATATATATATATATATATATATATATATATATATATATATATATATATATACAGTGAGGAAAATAAGTATTTGAACACCCTGCTATTTTGCAAGTTCTCCCACTTAGAAATCATGGAGGAGTCTGAAATTGTCATCGTAGGTGCATGTCCACTGTGAGAGACATAATCTAAAAAAAAAAATCCAGAAATCACAATATATGATTTTTTAACTATTTATTTGTATGATACAGCTGCAAATGAGTATTTGAACACCTGTCTATCAGCTAGAATTCTGACCCTCAAAGACCTGTTAGTCTGCCTTTAAAATGTCCACCTCCACTACATTTATTATCCTAAATTAGATGCACCTGTTTGAGGTCGTTAGCTGCATAAAGACACCTGTCCACCCCATACAATCAGTAAGAATCCAACTACTAACATGGCCAAGACCAAAGAGCTGTCCAAAGACACTAGAGACAAAATTGTACACCTCCACAAGGCTGGAAAGGGCTACGGGGAAATTGCCAAGCAGCTTGGTGAAAAAAGGTCCACTGTTGGAGCAATCATTAAAAAATGGAAGAAGCTAAACATGACTGTCAATCTCCCTCGAACTGGGGCTCCATGCAAGAACTCACCTCGTGGGGTCTCAATGATCCTAAGAAAGGTGAGAATTCAGCCCAGAACTACACTAGAGGAGCTGGTCAATGACCTGAAAAGAGCTGGGACCACCGTTTCCAAGGTTAATGTTGGTAATACACTAAGACGTCATGGTTTGAAATCATGCATGGCACGGAAGGTTTCCCTGCTTAAACCAGCACATGTCCAGGCACGTCTTAAGTTTGCCAATGACCATTTGGATGATCCAGAGGAGTCATGGGAGAAAGTCATGTGGTCAGATGAGACCAAAATAGAACTTTTGGGTCATAATTCCTCTAAACGTGTTTGGAGGAAGAAGAATGATGAGTACCATCCCAAGAACACCATCCCTACTGTGAAGCATGGGGGTGGTAGCATCATGCTTTGGGGGTGTTTTTCTGCACATGGGACAGGGCGACTGCACTGTATTAAGGAGAGGATGACTGGGGCCATGTATTGCAAGGTTTTGGGGAACAACCTCCTTCTCTCAGTTAGAGCATTGAAGATGGGTCGAGGCTGGGTCTTCCAACATGACAATGACCCGAAGCACACAGCCTGGATAACCAAGGAGTGGCTCTGTAAGAAGCATATCAAGGTTCTGGCGTGGCCTAGCCAGTCTCCAGACCTAAACATAATAGAGAATCTTTGGAGGGAGCTCAAACTCCATGTTTCTCAGCGACAGGCCAGAAACCTGACTGATCTAGAGAAGATCTGTGTGGAGGAGTGGGCCAAAATCCCTCCTGCAGTGTGTGCAAACCTGGTGAAAAACTACAGGAAACGTTTGACCTCTGTAATTGCAAACAAAGGCTACTGTACCAAATATTAACATTGACTTTCTCAGGTGTTCAAATACTTATTTGCAGCTGTATCATACAAATAAATAGTTAAAAAATCATAAATTGTGATTTCTGGATTATTTTTTTTTTTAGATTATGTCTCTCACAGTGGACATGCACCTACTATGAAAATTTCAGACCCCTCCATGATTTCTTAGTGGGAGAACTTGCAAAATAGCAGGGTGTTCAAATACTTATTTTCCTCACTGTATATATATATATATATATATATATATATATATATATATATATATATATATATATATATATATATATATATATATATATATATATATGCAAACATGAAAGAGTGTTCCCATGATTCTATGATCAATGCACAAAGCCTGCCTGTGTTAAGGCAAATTAAAGATCAGATGAAATGTGTTTTTGATTCACATGGCTATCAGTTAACTTTCATTGTACTGTGTCTGTACTTTCACTTTCTGCACCATTTTGCATTTGGATCTTATCTCCATTTAAATGGATGTGAGCTATTGCACTATTGAAGGCTGATGGCATTTATGTGTATAGCCTATTTCATGGAACACTTGTTTCCTCTTTTATAACTGTGTGATGCCTGCAGCCTATTTATTCCCTCCACCCCACCATGGCATTTTGTTGATCGGAAAATGCTCACTGCTGACTCCCAGAAACCAGCCTCATCTTATTACGGGTGTAAGAGGGTGTAAGGTGTAAAATCCAATGTGGTTTGGGGGTCTAGACAAAGCCAACATCTACACTTATGTTTGTGGATCAAGCAGTGTTAAAGTAAAGAATTTAGACAGCACAACAGGTTACTGCCAGTCTCCAAAACCAATTCAAAATACAGAAAGCAAATGGACACCACACCTTTGGCAAAGTCTTGTCTTTTTATTCTCATTCAAGTAATGTTCAAGGCACTGCTGTGTGATTGCTTTTCTGTGTATGGTCCTGACTCATTTGTCTGTTTTTTCTTTGAGTCTGCCTGTGGCAGCGGGGGACGTGGCCGAGCACTGGTTTGTGAATGGAGGGCGAGGCCGGGAGCAGGGAAGCGTGGGAATTAGGGTGGAGCATAAAAGAGGAGCAGGAGCACGCGTGCAGAGTGTGTGTGCCTGTGAACTTATACCTTTGGCACTGAGCACTAAAATAAAGAAATAAAAGCATTTCATTCAAACCAGATCCTGTCCTAAGTTGTGTTCCTTTCCACGAACCATCAGCTCTCCCACAGTGGTGCCGAAACACGGGTTGAACACAGGACGAACCAATAATGGAGTGCTCGCCATTGGCTGAGCTGGTAAAGGTGCTCGCTGAACTACAGCAGACCCAGCACCAAGCCCTGCTTCAGGTGCGTGCCGAGCAGGAACAGTGGTTCCAGAAGGTGGTGCGAGCCCAGGTGGAGGACTGAGCGGCATTCCGGAGCGCCCTGAGCCGTAAAAAAACTCCAGCCACCGCCCCGACACCTGCACCTAGCGTTCAGCTAAACAAGATGGGCTCGCATAACAAGCCCTCTGCCGCTCCTTTCCGGGGAAGCCCAGCTCGCCGCTCAGCAAATGCCGGCCGATTACATGCTGGAGTATGACGTCCTGAAGCGTGCAATCCTACAGCGAGTGGGACGAACCCCGGAGCAGCACCGACAGCGGTTCCGTGCATTGACATTCCGCGAAATCGGCCAACCGTTCACCTTCGCCCAGTAGCTCCGCAACGCCTGCTGACGGTGGCTACTGGACGAGAACCGGAGCGCCGATGAGGTTGTGGATCATGTAGTGCTGGAGCAGTTCGTCGCACGACTTCCGGCACGGATGGTGGAATGGGTCCAATGCCAGCATCGGTCATCGGTGGATATAGCGGTCCAGCTGTCGGAAGATCACTTGGTGGCATATTCAGGGGCGGGTGAATCCCCTGCAACTACTCTCATCTCTCTCTCTCTCGTTTCACCTGTCTCTTCCCTCTCTCCTCCCACTCCCTTACCACGGAGACGGGGTATACACCGATTTGATATACACCGATATACACCTTCGACCAGGTGAGCAGGGAAGCGTGGGAATGACACACCTCAGGGGGAATTCTGACTAATTAATGTTCTCTCTCTTGCAGTGATCAGGGGGGAGCATAAAAGAGAAGCAGGAGCACGCGTGCAGGGTGTGTGTGCCTGCGAACTTATAACTCTGGCACTGAGCACTAAAAAAAAGAAATAAATGCATTTTGTTCAAACCAGATCCTGTCCTAAGTTGTGTTCCTTTACCCGAACCATCAGCTCTCCCACACTGCCCTTTTTTGATTGCTTGATTTTTTTTGTTTTCTGCAAATTTAAGTTTTTAAATGTTTTATTGTTGGAAATGATTGAATCTTCTTTATAGACTGGTTACCCTGGTGCCTTTGTTTGACCTTTATATATTTCTCTTCCATGTGGACTGTGGACTCTCTATCAGAAGCCTTTGCTTACCAACATGAATCCAGCAAAGTTTCAAGAACTTTGTTCTGCTCTTGCTTACTGGGGTCTTTTTTTTGGCAAAAAAGGGAATCTGTGCAGGCCAATACAAACACTTTCACGACAACAGTTGAGCCCTAATGCAACACTACCAACTCATTAGTTACCTATTTCACTCTAACTTTGTATCACCTGGGTGGTTTAACGACTCTACAAAGAAATGGAAAGTAATACTGTCAAAATTAATGCGTTCATAACGTGTTAACATAATAATGCCAATTAAAACCGTCTGTGTGGAAACATAGCAAATGTCTAGTTTGGTAACCTAATGATTTTCGTAATTTAAAACACCCTAATGACTTTCAAACATTTACAAGAATATTTTGTCTTTATGCTCTATGTTGAGTATGGTTTCACTAATTATAAACATACATTTGCATAAAGCATTCATATTTGTCTATACCCATGTTGATTAAAGCATAATAAACCTAATATGTATGTATTTAAGGTACATTTAAAACAGATAAAAATGAGTGATTAAGTTGCGATTAATTGTGACAATTATGCGATTTAATGCGAATAAATATTTTAATCAATTAACAGCTCTAATGCAAACATTTTCTGATACAATTTGTAATTCTGCTTGTAAGCATGCTTTGTGCCTTTCCTAGAGATCTGGAAAAAAATTGGTTATGCACCGGCAGTTCTTAATGGGGGAAAGGCCACATAGGATACTGCAGTATTCAACTGTGCTATGCTAAACCAAACATTCAGAGTTTGAAAAAGTTCCATGTAATTCCAAGTATCAACCAATCTGAATATGGATTTTGTACACTTATGGCAAAAAGTAAATGGAATGATTCAGCTTTAACAACTGTTTCACCAGGGTGTAAACACCTTTTTTTTGTTTTGGCTAATTGTCTACACAAATAAATTTTAAGATATTTAAGACCAAAGACTCCCTGTTTTCATTCGTAATGGATGTCATGAGTGGACCAGACCCCTTAGAAGTTGCTCAGATTAGTCTCTGTATGGTATAAAAGTGCTACTGCATGCATGAAATCAATGCTATAAGGTAAATAAATCAGTATTGCTCCTATAATGGACAGTTAGTAAATGATGCTATTTATTCTTTTGTCCTAGCCATTAGGGTTGCACAATCCAGTGCACTTTTAATGACGGTCCCAAGCCCAGATAATTGGGAAGGGTTGTAATTAGGAAGCGAATGCAGCATAAAAACCTGCCTAACCAAACATGCTAATCACAGACATGAATTTCATACAGAATAAGTCAAGGCCCAGGTTACCAAAGACCTCCACAGGTATAGGTAGCCAACAAGGTACTGGTGGAAATTTGGCTGTTTGCCAAAGGAGGGGAAGGAGAATGGGAAGACATCTACAGGGAGGGCAGGGAAAAAGAGATGTGTAGGAGAGTAGAGGTAAGGATTAGCATTTTAAATGTTGGTACTAGAGAGTTATCTGAAATGATGGAGTAGAGAAAGGTAGACATGCTTATTCAGAAAACCAAGTGGAAAGGAAGTAAGGCCAGAAACATTGGAGGGGGGTTTAAACTGTTCTACCATGGTGTGAATGTAAAGGGAAATGATGGTGGGGTAATTCCAATGTAAGAGTACAGCAAGAGTGTAGAGTTTCTGATAGGGTGATGTGCATGCTGCTGGAAGTTGAAGTGGTGATGATAAATGTCATCAGTGCCTATGCTCCACAAAGAGGTTGTGAGATGAAGGGGAAATAAAAATTCTGTAGTGAGTTAGATGAAGTGGTGGAGAGTGTACCTAGGAATGAGAGAGGAATGTGGAAGGGCAGATGGTGGTTGATTTTGCAAAAAGAATAGAAATGGCAGTGATAAATACTTGTTTTAAAAAAGAAGGAGGAGCACAAGGTGGTGTATTGGAGTGGACGAAGGTGCACACTGGTGGACTATACTCTATGCAGGAAATGCAACCTGAAAGAGATTGGAGACTGTAAGGTGTTGGCAGGGAACAGTGTAGCTAAACAGCATCAGATGGTGGTCTGTAGGATGGCTTCAGAGGTGAAGAAGGTGAGAGTGAGTAATGGAAAAATAATAAGATGGTGGAAACTAAAGTAGGAAGACTGCAATGTGAGATTCAGGAAAGAGGTCAGACAGGGGCTCGGTGGAGATGAAGAGGTGCGGGATGATTGGGCAACTACTGCAAAAGTGAGAAAGGAGAAAGCTAGGTAGGTACTTGTGACATCTGGAAATAGAAAGGAAGACAAAGAGACATTGTGGTGGAATGAGAAAGTACAGGAAAGCATAAGGAGAAAGAGCTGAGGAAGGATGTGCTGCAAGTTAAAGCAATAAAGGATGTAGATGGAAACGTGTTGACTAGTGTGGAGAGTGTTGAGAAGGTAAAGGGAGTCTTTTAAACAACTAATAAATCAAGGAAATAAGAGAGAAAGAAGGTTGGAGGATGTGGAGATGGTAGAGCAGGAAGTGTATATTATTATGTAGGATGAAGTGAGAGCACTTATTATATGGATGAAGAGTGGAATGTCGGTTGGACCAGATGACATACCAGTAGAAGCATGGAAATATTTAGGAGAGATGGCAGTGGAGTTTTTACATGTGGTATAGAGGTAGATGAATGCTGAGGTTTAAGCTGCCAGGCAGGAGGACAAGAGGAAGCCAAGGAGGATGAAGACATGCAGGTGGTTGATTTGAAAGAGGCAGATGTAGAGGACAAAGTGGTATGGAGCCGGATGACTCCTAATAGGAGCAGCTGAAAAAAGAAGATGAAGAAGTTTCATTCGTCCTATTGTTCATGCTCAAAATATTTACCAGCATCCATTAATTTCTGGGCCACAAAACACTTTTTGTCTGAGCAAGTAGTTAAACATCATCTTGGATCCCATCAGTGACTATGGTCTCTTCAAAAATGCACATCAGGGCTTTCCATTGGGGCTATTTCATTTATGATGAACAAGTTATATATTATTATTTATTGTTAGTTATTTATTCTCCATAATAAATTATGCACAATTCCACGATATCATGGTAAGAAAGTAAGCTTGCTATAAGTGTTTCTCAATGTTTAAAATCAGTATTAGTTCTTAGTACTTAGTTCACCCATATTTAGTCAAACAAGAAAGAATGGACCTTCCTTGTAGAAAAGAAAATATAGTATATACATCTACCTTGATTGCAGAGTTTTAAATTCTGTTTTTGTTTTTTTTTGGTTTTTTTTCAGAACAAACATAGACATCTGCCTGCATCTAATCTGAATTAACTAATAGCTTAATCTGAATTAGAAAAGTTAGAGAAGACTGCCACATTACTAAGCTTGGTTAATATGATAAATTATTAATATTGTGTGGACTATTTATTGCTAGTTATAAGAATTCATTAATGTGATTCCACAGAATTTTTTAAGACATTTTGTCATAATGTATATTGATGACATTTTGACATATTAAAGCCTCCAGACAGGAGCACTGCCAAATATGGCAAGTACTCAAGAACAATTTCATGATGCTAGATAAATGTGAGTTCCACACACACACACACACACACACCATAGATTTAATTCCTTATATACACCCCGGATGAATACACTGTGGAGTTCGTACTATCATGGCTACAACCTATGACCACTAAGGAATTATTACAGGTCTTGGACTTTTTTGGACTTTAGATTTTGCTTCTGAATTATCAATGTTTCCAGCACTGAATTGCCCCCTTCTAACCTCGAGGTTAACCTAAAGGTTAAGCCAAAAAATTTGAGGTGACCAAAGGTGGGCATTAAAGTATTTGTTTAAGATTGTTCCAATTCTCCACTATGCTATCATTTTATGCTATTTCTGGTAGAAGTCAACACATTTCAGAGAGGAGAGGGCACTATATTTTCTTGACACTCTCTAATCTCAACCCTGCACAAATAAAAATAAAATGAGCCAGCCAATTTATTTCTGTACTGGCCTTATTACATTTCAATGTGTACTTGGAGACCATGTCCTTTGGTCATGAGAACTCTTCAACCTCCATGCTGTCAATGAATAGACAAGAAGTAGTGCTGAAGAAGAAAGCTGCAGACAGAAATGGCACAATGATAAGAAAAACTGTCCTCACCTGCTGATTCAACATCAAATTAAGCATTGTAGTTTCACTCTGGAAGTGGCAGCAGGGTTGGGCAAAGACACTTAAAAAGGTATTTTTGAATAAAATACCAAATACCTTAACTTTGTGTATTAAAATAAACTACAAAATGCAGCAGCCACAACATGTATCAAAATAAACTGCTTTTTTTTTGTATTTTAAAAATACTAAAAAATACTTTTTATAGGGAGCATCAATTTTCTTTGCAAACCTTGATTCAATCGGTCTATTTAATTTTTCCTTCACAATTACATTGACAGGTGATTAAGTAAACAAAGTTTGATAGCAACAGCCTTTCTCTGTCTGAGTCGTGCAATAAATCGGACATATCCAACCAGTTAATAGATCAAATATTCACATACATCTCTCTGTCAACATCTCCCGGATGAATGTTAGTTTAAAAGTAACCAAAAGTTATTAATTCAATGGACTGCAAAATCATGATCATGAACAGCTACTTCAAATAAGGTACCGTAAATTCCGGACTATAAAGCGCACCCATATATAAGCCGCACCCACTGAATTTTACAAATATTTTTATTTTGAACATAAATAAGCCGCACCTGTCTATAAGCCGGTCTACACTGAAACTAATTAACTTTACACAGGCTTTAACGAAAGACACGTTACACACGGTTTAACGGGTGAAATATGTTGCGCTTCCTTTAGGAGCAGAGCAGTATTTTGGGAATAGCCTGACACTGCATTTATCCACTATTGCTGCATGTATGCAAGACGAGGATTATGTCCTTATTATTTTCTGATGCTCATTTCTAAGTTTCTTTGACTAACCTGTACCGCTGTTGCCAAGAAAAATAAAAAAGCGCGAGTTTTGGAAACCTGTCTGTGCTTATATGATTTCTGTTGCAACTGGAGTTAGCGAGCTCTCCCATGACCCAGACTCAACGTGTTACAACGGCTTGTATCTAAACAGTAGCCTACCAAGAAAGTCATTGTTTACTGTCTTCCTCCTTCCTTTCACAACTATTTCTCTCGGTAGTTTATCTTTTGGCATCGTCGTGCGTAAAAAAAAAAAAAATGTTTCTCCCGATGCCATGGTGCTCATAACAAAGGTGAGGTGCATTTTTTTCGGCAATCAAATTTATCAATCACTGGACACCTTTTTAATTGCTGGCAGCCTGCATGTTTCTTACCTTCCTGTGGTAGAGCGGCCTGGACGGTAAACCGCTGTGTGATCGACGGAAGTCAATGCAGATGCGGAGGGTGTTGTCCTTCTTCGGTACGATGACCACCGGACTACTCAATTCACTGCTTGACGGCTCGATTACTCCCATCTCCAGCATAGTCCTAACTTCCGCCTTCAGTGGTGCCACCAGCCTCTCAGGTACCCGATACGGTCTCTGTCTGAAACAACGCCGGGTATCACTCGCTTTACAGAAGAGAAGTGAAAGTATAGTGTGTATTGTCATGCTGACCATAGGGACAGTTCACTCTGTCACACTTCCCCACCTACTTTCATATGGATACATTTTCTGTACTGATTTCAAGAAGTCTGGGCATAATGAGTAGGTACCAATCAGAGGCCACATTTTTATAATGTCATTATGCAGACTTTTTACAAAGAATATTACAGTATTTTAAAACTAAAAAACTACTGACCACTTAGGTATTTTAACCCTATCAAATACAAATTACAAATCCTATTTTATATTTTAAATATGTATATGAAATACATGTATCATAAATACTGCCCATCCCTGAGAGGCATGATGGAAAAATCTCCTCAATGCAAGACACATAGAAACTTGAATGGAATTGGATATCTTTCTTTTTTTTTTTTTTTTACAATTAAAACCTTTCATGTGTCTTGCACTGAGCAGAGACTTTCAACTTGCCATTCTGCCATAAACCCCAGATCAATACTGTTGCAGTGATGGTTAAACTTCTGCAAGTTTTTCCTATATATTTACATGTGATCTCTCAGAGAGTGATCATCTTCACCTCTCTAACCATCTTCCACCTTCTATCATTAATATTAACAGGGTTGGAAGGGCCAGGAACAGTCCTGGCTGTTTCAAACTTCCTTTATTAATAATTATGGATACCTGCTGTATGAATCAAGGATTGTTTGTGGCCTTCCCCAAATCTGTGCCTTGGCATAATCGTATGCAAGTCATGTGAAATCATTTGAATTTGCCACAAGTGGGCTCCAATTGAAAAAGCATAAGCATCCCATAGATGAGCCAGGGAAATGGGATGCACCTGTGCTAAGGGTCTTTCTTCTTCTTCTATCAGCTGCTCACATTAGGGGTCGCCACAGTGGGCCATCCGTCTCCATACTACTTTGTCCTCTACATCTACCTTCACCACATCCATAAACCTTGGACTTCTTCTTTTCCTGCTTCCTGGTGGCTCCATCCTCAGCATTCTCCTACAGATTAACATCTTACCAGTAAACGGTCTTAACGTAATTTTAACACAGTGAGTACTTATGTCAGTGTGATTTTCTTCTTCTTCTTCTTTCTAATTCATTATGACAATCCAGGTTTTTGCTTTGTTATTATAAAGTATAGAGTGTAGATTAATGTCAGAAGATAAATTAAAGTATTTTAAATGTGAACAGATGAATTATGTGAACAATGAATTAAATATGTATAATAAAAGCAAAAAAGTAAAACCACATTATAACTGGTTTAGTCCTTAGTCCCTTAAGTTGCACCTCTAATTATAAGTTAATAATGAAGCATGGAGCATTTAGCACCATGGTGGCAACTGTAATCTAGACTATGTTTGATGAGCTGGGCAGGTCCGTTGCACCATGGGAGTACACAGGAATGCAAGGCTATAAAAGGATAATTTAGACAGTGCCACTGTTTTTGTTTACTTTTTTTTTTTTTTTTTAAACACTATTATTAAACCCTTTTGACAAAGAAAAAAATGCAGAGTTCACTGCTGTGAAAGTGAATAGAAAGTAGGAATTAAAAGAATTGCTTTGTTTATTCATAGCTGTAACAATAGATGAGTCACTGGATTCAAAAATTCAGCCATAACTCTTACTTCCACTGCTGGCTCATTTTGTTATGTGGGAGAAACAGATACTATTTCAGCTTCTACCACATGTGACCTTAGAACTGACCTTTGACCTCAGAGTGATCTCAAAAAAGTCGAAGTATGAATTTTCAATCCAATTGCAATCTAACGAAAGCAAGCATGCTGTTGTATAACATTGTGCTATTAATATATTGTGTTCCTAACAAATCTAATGTTTATCTATCTATCTATCTATCTATCTATCTATCTATCTATCTATCTATCTATCTATCTATCTATCTATCTATCTATCTATCTATCTATCTATCTATCTATCTATCTATATATAAAGCTTTATGGACAAAAATATTCAAGAACACACTGTAATGTAGTGTAAGGTATTGAAAGTTGCAACAAATTGCAGTATTTCAATATCAATAGTATTTTTCTTTTTTTTGTGTTGTTGCTATGTGCAGTTGTTAGTCACTCTGGAGCTATAATGCATTATAAAGATGAAACAGTAAAACTGTTTACTGGTCATTATGCAAGAGTGGAAAATACTTGAGTGATTGTAGTTCATTACAATATGAAAGTAATATGTTGGTGTATTAATGCTTTATTTATGTAGTATTATTGAAACTGTATACTTAATTAATTTATCAAGAAAACAAATACTTTATTATGCAATGATTTATATTTAACAAGTATCACAAAAAAAAATTGTCCTGAAGCTCTAATAACTGTAATTATTCACTTGAGATGACCTGTCAGAATTCCTCCACATTTTTGCTAGCGAGAGCTGCTGAGTCATGCCAAAACAGTTATGGTAGAGAGAACTGCAGTTTATAAGAAATCTTCTAATTTAGTTATATAAATATAACTTTACTGCAAGGTGTGGAATGCAGTTCACATTGTAATTAGTATTTCCGAAATATTTGTTACATTGAAAGTGTACCCGATTTACTAGTTGCAACACTGCCTACATTATACAGTGTTTCGGCCTTTTTTTCTACCTGTCTGCGTTCTTTGGGACATGGGGGAACTAGCGGGTATATCTCTGCCTATTTTGTCATATTGTTGCTTTATAACATACTATTCCATGTGCTTCTTGAAATATGCCATTTAATAACAAAATATTAATTATGAAAAAGAATGTGTACTAATTTTAGTCATGGTCCTATTTGTTTGGTTTCAGGCTCTGTAAATGTTGTGTTATTTCAATATAATAGACTGAGCGAATCACCTCCTCTAATTTCTAATTTCTTATACCACATGCTAAACAGATACAGGACTTTTGATGTGTGTGACTCAGCTTAGAGTTTAGAGCTTAACAGAAATCACACCATAAAGAACCATCTTTCTCTCTCTTTCTCTTTATTCTCTCTCTCTCTCTCTCTCTCTCTCTCTCTCTCTCTCTCTCTCTCTCTCTCTCTCTCTCTCTCTCTCTCTCTGTGATGTCTCAGTGCTGATTTAAATGAGTGATACACCAGTGCCATCTTCTGTTGTGCTGTTGTGATTATCTGCTTTTATTGTCTATCTTTACTCACACTATGAGCACAGACCAATAATGGAAGAGTGCCTCTATGAGAGAGAGCCCTTGGGAACCTCTCTCTCTCTCTCTCTCTCTCTCTCTCTCTCTCTCTCTCTCTCTCTCTCTCTCTCTCTCTCTCTCTCTCTCTCTCTCTCTCTCTCTCTCACTATTTAAAACAATAGCCATAAACAGAAGGCATTCATTGATGCTGCAGGGTCAGCATCTAAAGAGCATCTGTGGGGAAAATCAGATCAGGTTGCCAGCATTCACTGTGTTCCTGCTCATTGTGCACAGCACAGCCTAAGGTGGAAATTGCTATGACTTATATTCTGACAGTCTTCAATATGTGAATATGATGCATGTACTGTATTTGTTTTGATTTTAAGTGTGTGCATGTAATTTGTGTACAGTACATAACTAACCCAGGTTCCTTGAGTTGATATAAGGAAAACAATATTATTGACTATAACATTATGCATTTGTATACTATTTGTTTGTGCATTTGTGCACATTGATGCCTAAAAGAAGTCTCTGCAGTCCTCCGCTCTGCATAATCAGCAATTACAAAACTTACTCTGATTATGCCCATTCATTATGTTGTTAAGCACCAGGCATGTTCATGTTTTAAAAGCTGCACTAAATGTGCATATAATTAAACATTATCAATAATTATTTAACGTAGAACTTTAAAGTAATGTGGAAAAAATAGACTTCAATTTATTCATCCATTTTTGAAAGTTGGTAGCAATGATACATCAATTCAAGGTCTAAATCAACATTTATTCCGATATCTTTAGTAACTTTATCCTGGTCATGGTAAACGATGGATCTAGAGACAATCCCACTGACTACCACCTTCACAGTGAACAAGTCTTAATGGGTTAATGGATTCAGCAATCTGCTATGGCAAACTGTGTCTAATTTGTTTAGTTTTTTACTATAACTGTTGTGCTTATTTTGTTAACCTTTGAATCGAAATCAAATGTTAAATAAGGCTCCCTTTGCAGCAAGTGTTAATGCTTGAGGCAGGACTAGGGAGGATCTTAGGTGTGTTATGAGAAACTTTCATGAGAAAAAAAAAATGTGTGTGTGTGTGTGTGTGTGTGTGTGTGTGTGCGTGTGCGTGTGCGTGTGCGTGTGCGTGTGCGTGTGTGTGTGTGTGTGTGTGTGTGTGTGCTCTTCTAGCCACAAGGGCATCAATGAAATCAGGTACTGATGTAGGGTGAGGAAGTCAGGCGAATGATCCCAAAGGTGATTAGCAGGGATGAGGTCATAGCTCTATACCAGACCACTCAAGGTCTTTCACTACAAACCATGTAAACCATATTTTCTTTTAGCTTTTTTTTTATTGTGCACAATGACATTGTCATCCTGGAACAGGTTTAGGTCTCAAATTTCAAGTGGAAACTTAAATGCTGCAACATTCAAAGATATTATAAACAGTTTGGGGAAGAACAGATGGCTAGAAATGTCAGGTGGCCCAATATTATTGCCTTTATTTTACATACACACATATATAAAATATATACTGTATAACAAAGAGAGAGAGTGAGAGAGAGAGAGAGAGAGAGAGAGAGAGAGAGAGAGAGAGAGAGAGAGAGAGAGGGGTGTTTCCTGCATACAATCTTTTTATCAGTTCCTCATCTCTTTTAACTCCGCAGCCCCTAATTTACAAACTCTGGCAGACACATAATTCTATTAAAACCTTTATTAAATCATCAAAAATACATTTGATCACCCCTGGTACATAGCTATTTAAACAAAAGCAAGCCATCACATGATGTTCTAATAAAACAGAGAGAGAAAGAGAGAGAGGTGGAGAGGCATGCATGTTAAACTGACAGCTAAATTAACTCCCTCTTTGTGTTACAGTAGGAATTGACTCAGACACGGCAGTAATTATGTCATGGATAGTTTCGCTGAAGCGAAATTGCAAAACAGTTCTGGTTTATTACCAGAGATCTTTACGCACCTTATTATCATAATCCCTCTCTATGCATCATATTTACTCTGTCTATCTAATCAGTGCAGGATTATTATAAGTGTAAAACCATTCGGATTTAAAAAGTCTTCTGATTCTTATATATTCCGCATATACGGTCACGACAGTCTTGAACGTCTTGGAAAAGCAAGGCCAACTCATTCTTATACACTGAAGGATTTGAGACTAAAAGGTGATATGAGAGGATATTGTAAAAGCCTTGACTTGTGGGCGATGACAGGGACAGTAGAGGGGGTGAATCTAAGTGCATAGATAGTCTCAAGGTTCCAAGTATCCAAGTTTGTTTGTTTTTTAAGTCCAAAAAATATAAAAAGAGAAAAAGCAAACACAAGAAAGAAAGGTTAATAACATTGTTCAAAACCCACGAGGGAAAACGGGAAAGTTTCAATACAAAATAAATGAAATACAATAGGGAAAAATCCAATAAAAATGTAATGCAAAATTCTTTTAAAAGTTTTTTCATAAAATTAAAAAAATAAAAAGTAAACGAAAAAGGACAAATATTTGCCTTGTAAAAGGCTGGAGAAACAGGGGAGCAACACACACAAAGGCTGACAATGTACAATCCACACCAAGTAAGAAACTAAAGAACTGAGAAACAGGGGAAACTAAATATGTTAATTAAAAAAAAATTTAACATGTGCGGATAATTAACAGACAGTAGGAGAACAATAAGGGGGAACATCTAAACAGAATATGACAAGTCAAAGCACATGACAAAAATCCTGAGAAGCCCTGTGAGAGAACGGCTCCTTACATTGCACCACAAAGTGGTGTTAATATACTTAGCCCAAATGAGGAAAGAAGACCATAATGATAAATTGTTAGCAGTCATGTAACATAGGGTTGTCTCCAGACCCTGGATCAACCTTTCTGTTCGGCCATTAGACTTTGTCTGGAAACTGGGGGCCTCAATAAATCACATAAATGCCCTGTGGTAAACCAAAATTTAGTGACCAATTCAGGCGTTTCCTTGGAAGTAGGTAGCTTAGAAAAAGGAATGATTTTGCATGCTTTCATTCTATCACCAGGACAGTGGTATTAACTTTATATTACAGCTTCCACTAGAGGAACTTAGGGGCACAAGTAGTAGGTATTTCTGAAAAAGTGTTCCCACTGGAGAACCTTGGAATGGAAAATATGGGCACAAATAAGCAGTTAGCAGGGTCCCCCACATCCCTGCTTAGCCTGCTGAATGCACTCCAGGTTCTTATGATTTGTATACCTCATACCTCAAATAGGTGCTGAATCTTTCAAGCTAATGCCTCTATTCTTTGTGTAAAAGTTGAATATTAAACATTTTATGGTTTCTTGACATCATAATTTATTTTCATGGACTTGTTTGTGTAGATTGTTGTCCTTTCCTTTTCAACCAAATCCCAAGTCTGAGGCATCCACCACTACCACAAAAGGCTTAGGAAGGATCAGGACAGGGCTTAGAGGAAGCTACATTTAAGTTTGTTGGCTTATTGGCTTGAAGGTTCCAATGCAACCTGGAATTACTTCCTACTGTGAGGGCAGAGGGTGGGACAGGTAGAGCTAAAGTTGCTGACAAAGAAACAATAAAAACTTGGAAAAAATACCTTTTGCTGTACCTTCTTCCAGGAAGTAAGACTGGGCCAGATTGTGAATGCCTGGACCTTTTCTGGATTCATCTGGTTTTTGACAGGATAGAAATCCAAATAACTGCACTCAGGGCACATGGAGCATTTTAAAGGTTTGACAAAAAGATGGTTATCTAAGGGGGTGTGTTAGAACTTTCCTGACATGCTCAAAATCATCACAGACAGAACTTAGATGGGATGAGAATCAAGGCCTGAAACACCTTGTGGTGTTGGGAAAGGGTATGATCTGTGTTCGTAGTGATTTGGGGGGGCTGGGTGTTGTAAAATATACATTTGTATATTGAAATGTTATCAGTCTTGCAATGTAATACTTCATACATCAATTTATGTACATTTGTACTATGTACTATGTACATTTTAACTAGCTTTTAGCTAGTTCTGTTTATTCATGCTGTTCTTTGTAGCACTTTTTTATTCCTACATTCTCCACTTTCCAAATATAAACTTTCCAAATGTTACTTTGATTTGTAAAATGCTTTGTATGCGTTATAAGCATTGGCTTGTATAGTATAGTATTTTTATTATATATTTTTTATTAATAAAAGCATGAATACGAGATCTGTAGGGCTTTAGTAGCCCTGTAGCTGTCCTGATGGGAGAAATCGAGATGTAGATGAAATCTATCTTAACCCCCATTTGTGAATTACATGGCAACCTGTTTTTACAGACAATGTATTTTACAGTTGTACTAAATTATGAGCCTGATATTGAACAAAATGATACAACCTGCAATTGTTGGTGTGATAAATAAGAAACGTCAAAAGACTATTGCAACAGAGAAATAAATAAGATAAAATCAATGTAAAATGATTTTTACCTAAACAGGTGATAACCAAGTAATACAAACAGAAGATTGTTCAAGTCAGTCTTAGTTTGGTAGAAAAGGCCTACCTTCCTCCTGGTCTAATCAAGGCTAATAGCACCAGAAAAAAATGACTTGGGTACTGAAAACTTTAATAACAAATGAATATAGGTCAAAAAGATCACTCATTTTTCTTAATTTATTGTTCCCATACAACATAGCAGTACAGCAGATTACAAAATAATGTTATTAAATGCTGGTCAAGTGTATCTGTCTTTATTTTTCCTGCACCAATTTTTCTTCATGCATCAGTGCAGTAATTTCTTGTATCTTAAGATGGACTAGTCTACAGTGACAAAGCATTTATCTGCAGGGAACAATGGGTCATGGAATAGTTTGGTAATTAAGTGAATAATATAAAGTTTATGTTATGGCTCTTTAAGATGCCAGATGGAACAAACCAATTAAACACCTATGGGACATTTATAGAACAAAATATCAGTCTTGTCTATGTGTATGTGTAACTACAGTATATGTGCTTTCTAATCTGAGCTAGACAACAGTCATTGACTGGTTAAACCTATGCCAATGTACACTGAATCTTTTCTGGGGGCTGAGACTTGGTTGCACTGAACTTATATATCTTACTGTTGTATAGATGCATTTGTAATGTGCATGATTCTTTATACATTGTTGCATTACATTTAGTAAGTATTTTAAAGTATTCATAATCAATATAAAGAATTTGTACTGAAATTAGTAAATTTTTTTAATAATTAAAAATTTCACTCTTGTTCTTGTTTTATTTATGTAGTTTTGTAGACCTCATTCATATCAATTTTACCTTTGAGAACTTGAAAGTTGCTAGGGGACTCCATGTAAGTTACAGTATTAATATTAATTAATATTTAGCATCATACACTAATAACTATTAGCATTAAAACCACCTTAAATTTTGTGAGAACCCCTTGTGCTGCTCTGACCATTGAGCAAAGACTTTAGAAGACCTCTTGATATGATTCATCAAGATGTTAGAAGGGGATCCTTTTAAGTAGCAGGAGATCCTGTAAGTTATAAGGTGAGGACTTTATTTAACGGACTTGTCTGTCCAGCAGATCACACAGATGCATATTTGGAATGACTTTTTGGGAATGTGAAAGCGAACATTACACCCTGAACTCATGTATTTTCAGCCTTTGGCAGTGCATGTGCAATGAAAGATGGGACCCTTTCCATAGACCTTTCCATAGAGTGGCCACTCATGACCGCACCAACCCGTGAGGAAGGCGTCTGTTGTTAACGTTACTCTCTACAGTGTGCAGAACCCAGTGAGACACGTCGGGCAGGTGTTTCCAGGCTGCCAGATAGGATCATTATATGAGAAGTGGAAGACATTATAGAGGAGTGGAAGAGGATCTTAGCGATAACCTGTTCAGCTCTGGTCAATTCCATGACCAGGAGGATTACGGAAGTATGAGATAACTATGCTGCTTACACTAAATATTGACAATGTGAACACAGTTTTGACATGTTCACTTAGGGTGTACTCACTTTTCTTGCCAGCTATTTTGCCAATAATGGCTGTATGCAGAGTTATTTTTAGAGAGCAGTAAATCTGAAGGTGTACTCACTTTTGTTAGATACTGCATCTGAACATTGCTGAACATAAGTAAATAAGTATTATAATAGTTATATAAACATATTTAAAATATAACTATAAAATATAAATAAATAATAAAAATATAACACATATGACCATGTGTGAGTCCACATCTGGATTTATAAGAAAAACAATTGCATACAAACTTGCTTAACATGATCCTATTTGACACTATCTAAGACTTTTAACTCAATGATAATGTAAAAATTTTATTGCCAGTGTTGCCCAGAGAATAATATTCTGTCCCAATAGAGCTAAAAATGTGAAGACATATCAGGTGTGAACACCACAATCAGCACACAGGTACAGTGCAACAATAACATTATTACATTGCAGAATCAACGTCATGCACCGAATATGAGAGCAAGAAAGAGAGAGAGAGAGAGAAAGAGAGAGAGAGAGAGAGAAAGAGAGTTACCCTACTTCAAATGTATTTAAAAGGTATTTAACAGAATATTTGAATTCAAATTACATTGGTGTCATAGGGTTTCATTACACCCTGCCAGAAAGAACCAGTGACAATTCCATGAAGCAAAATGCCATGGAGTCAAAGGTTGGAACACATCATCAGTGGTGTTGCAGCAGCAGTTATAATTACAATATTATCATTATTGTGCAGCTCATGGACCAAATACGGATCCTTGATAGGGGCCAACATAGGGGATTTACCATAATACACAGAATTTACATAAAGTAGTAGCAGCTATAAGCCTTAAAACAAATATAAATTCATTTGTCTATGTTTAATAGAATGTATATACACATACAGTATGTATATACTGTATATGAAATAAAAAAAAAAAAGGAATAGCAGTGAAACTTATAAGCAGGACTGTGAATCCTGAGACATTTATAATGGAAAGTTTTTATATAAACACTTCTTAAGAATTTTCTTCAATTCAATTTTTCAACCATTGACTAATTTGTTATTTATTAAAAATGTATTATTTTCGAGTTACTTCGTTTGGACATCATGTAAACAGAGGGCACTAATTTTGGTAAAAAAATTTATTCAGGCGTGTTCTATACAATATGATTTAGCAGCATATATTAAACCCTGGCTGCATCAGTCAAGAGTGAACTCTTATTCAGAGTTGGAAGAAAAAGTATCGCTCTGAGTGTGAAATGTCATTCAGTCGAGCATGACTTTTAATCGCACCAAGTGCAATGCATAGCACTTTTCCAAAGTGTAGAGACAAAACAAGCTTTTATCATTTCACCTATTTTTACATTTCTTAAAAGACCACAAAGATTCACACACTGTGTATACACAGCTGCATTCAAAAAGAGGGATGAATGAAGTCCTACAGTCAAAGAGCAAGGTTTTTTTTAGAATGACTCACTTAATACACTTTCTATTATTTCTAAAATATTTACCAAAAACTTTGGACTTTTTACACTTAGAAAATCTACAAACAGCAAACCATGGATCTAGTAGTGTGTGAATATTACATACATTTCCTATAGCCTGAAATTTTAGCATGTGGTGAGAACTTAAATGCTTTTCTGCTCAACACAATTGGTAAAGAGTTGTTTCTTGACAATCAATTACTTCTGATCTTTCTTATAAACAATGTTTTTTCAACTTACATAATTACCATTTCCTGAATGTTCATTGGCTCCTGAACTCGAATTATTAACTTTTTTGAATTCTTGAATTGCATAAATGGATATTACATGAATATACTAGTGTGCTGGTGTTCTTAATTGACAGTAAGTTTATATTCAGTGTTTTACTAGATTGGGATTGATGAGAAAGATATTTTAGTTTATTATTGTTATTATTATATTATTATACATAAATACACATCACAATAATGCGTTTTTACATTAACATTTAGCTGACAGTGTGGGACTTTTTTTCTGACAAGACAGCTGCAAAATGTATAAGGGTTTATTTATATGCATGTGTAAGGTTTTATTATTGTTTCACCTTGCATAATTCCATGTAGCACATTCAGTTTTTCATGTTTTTGCTCACTCTGAAGGAACTAATGTAAAACTCCATAGTAAGCAAAAAGTTCTGAAAAAAATGTCCAAGAACCATTAAGGAGACTTTTCTAAGGGCAGAGAATCCAAGTTCATTTTCAAAGACAAATTGAGCCACTGACATTTGACAGAAACATGAGATAAATACATCAATATGAGCCATGAAGCAGTTTTCAATAATAATCAACCCTGGATATCATCAAGAAAGTCATTTTTGAGAGATAAAATAAAACCGATGACATCTCTCTCACATCTCGCTTTCTGTCTATCACGCTATCCCTCTTTAAATAGTTTAAAGATGAATAATGAGCTTAAGAGCTTTTAGAGCTGAAGAAGAGTTTTATTTAGACTTTATGAGTAAAAAGCTTAAAGCTTTCAGTCAAGCTATTATGAAGACCAGGTGAAATAAAAGTCGTTGGTGATATTTATCAGGAGATGATACTGCAGTGTAGCTCTACAGCAAGGTTGCATAAAGTTTAATCTCTTTTTTTTACACCCGGATGGAAATTAAATAAGTCTAGTGCACCACAAGGCATTGCC